>NW_015177046.1:575633-612730 GCF_001447785.1 Gekko japonicus | reverse complement strand
CCCCCCCCCCCAAGTGCTTTCTTCTTCCATCTTTAACACATCCAGCATTCTGTCAATATATTGAAACAACAGGAAGAGAGCTGCTATACAGACATGAGCAGATGTGGGCATACTGTCCTATGAACAATGTTTAAAAATTAACTGGCTGTCCCTTGTATATTTCAAGGTGAACAGAATATTGGGCAAATTAAAAAAGGAGGTTGGATCTGGCCAGCTTTTCTGCTGATGAAAAAGGGGAGGAGAAGATCCCCCTTGTCTACACACACACACACACACACACACACACACACACTCAAAGCTATGCTGGGGATCATAGACAAAAGCCATGTGGGATGGGGACTATAAGGCATGAACAGAGCCAGTTTGGTGCAGTGGTTAAGAAAAGTGGACTCTAATCTGGAGAACCAGGTTTGATTCCCCACTCCTCCACATGAAATTACCTTGGGTCAGTTCTCTCAGAACTCTCTCAGTCCCACCCACCTCATAGAGTGTCTGTTGTGGGGAGAGGAAGAGAAGGTGATTGTAAGCTGCTCTGAGACTCCAAGTGAAAGGCAGGGTATAAATCTGGCCCTCCTCCTCCTCTAAGGAGGAGGGGAATTTGTTGAGATTGATTGAGAAAGCTGGCATGGATCCAACCCAAGGTCTCTCAATAATTATTTACAGAGTATCTCAAATGGTTGATTTATAATCTATATTATCCTTCAAGGCAGAAAGGGTAATATTTCTTTATCTAATTTGTACCCAGTAAACCCCATTGAGATAGGCCACCATTCTGCTTCATTATGGTTGTAATGAAATCGCCGAAATTACCATTATCCATTGCATAAAATTTTTAGTCATACATTCTTATATTACCCCATGAAATACAATGCCTTGAGTTCAGTCTCTTGCTTGTCTATTCACTTTCATTCAGCATTACTGACTGAGCGTATTAGGGATTAACTACCGTAACTCTCTCCCTCATAGCATCTGAAAGGCTGAAAGGGAAAATTAGCTTACATGTTCCTTCCACCTTTTAATGTTTTGAAACTCTAGGCATTGGGGGGGGGAGGTAAGGAGGCTGACTTCTAAATGCTGGATGTTATTATTTATTGATTGTATACCCTGTGTTTATAAGAAAAGAAGTAGCTGCATTGTTTACAGAGATAGACAAGCTGCATATATGATCCACTATAAATGACCAGCAATGGCTTATACTTGCTTGTGGCTATTTTTTCATTGTTGCTCACTTACCTGCATATGGGTTCATTTGTTTGTAACTGATTGTATTAATTAGTCTGTTTACTCCATGTTGCTGAACTATGAATTATTTTGTTTTATATGTGTGTGAAAACTCTTTTGTGCACTTTGCTGTGTTTTATTGTTTTATAAACACAGCAAAGGCAAAATCTTACCTTGAAAATGGTTCATTTGTTTGTAACTGATTGTATTAATTAGTCTGTTTACTCCATGTTGCTGAACTATGAATTATTTTGTTTTTTATATGTGTGTGAAAACTCTTTTGTGTACTTTTCTGTGTTTTATTATTTTATAAGCACAGCAAAGGCAAAATCTTACCTGGAAAACTTATGAACCTGTTGTAGGCTGGTTTGGCTGATATGTCACCCTTATACATCTTGGTCTGTAGGATGGAGTCACCTTATCTTTCTAGCCAGGTGGTATGACAACCCTGCTTCCTACATTAGCTGGTTCCATGCTTCATCTTCTTATTCGTTTTGGCTCTCAACAATTATGTATGTGAGGTTGAAATCATTTAACCATATGTTGGATCTAACCCAGCTTCTGGCTGGTGAGAAAGGGAGGAAAGGGAATATCAAGAAGACTGTGCGGAAGGAGGATTATTTAAAGCAGTCATGTAATAACTTAGTAGGTGTACAGGCAGCACATAAAGCGTTAATGCTTTTCTGCCATATGGTGAGCATAGGAACTAGGCCCTTAACAGGTTGAGGTATAGGGATACCAGACCCCTGGTGGAGATGGGGGACTCCTGCTTTCAGCCTCCGCCACTGATCAGCTAGCTGATGGGGTAGAATTTCCCCCCCCCCCAAAAAAAGGAGGAATGCTGGAAATTAACCCAATGTGCCTATGTGACCTGGAAGTGACATAAACACATCAGGGGGTGGCACTCTAGGTTTTGGGCAAAACTCTATGGTAGAAGCTAATTCTACCATAGAGTTTTGCCCAAAAACCAGAGGGTTCCCCCCCCCCCCCCCCAAAGCAAGTCTTGCAACTCAATAAAAAAGTGAAAACACTATTCTACTTAGGGGGGAAATGATAAAAGAAGGTACATTGTGCTGTAATGTTTTCTAAGCATCACTGGGAGAAGAAAGTCATTTGTGTCTCAGGCAAGAAATAGTAATTAAAATGAATTTTAGAAGACTTTAAAAAGTTTTTTGTGGAACCCAGACTTCTTCACAATTTTGCAATGACCTAAGCTGGCTTATTTTAAGCCATAGAATTACTGATTCAGACGACTTGTTACTGTAACATAGATTTTACTATTATTGTTATTGCTATCCAATTACTAATGGAGATCAGCATTCTGCAGTGGGCAGAGTGTAAGAGCTGGATATAGACGCTTCAGTTCAAGTAACTGTTCAGACCTGGAAGATTGCGGGGTGACCTCAGAAAAGACCTGCTATTGTTTGTTGGGAGGGCAGATGAATGCAAATGGAACTGTGAAGCATTTTGCCAACTGAAAAAAAAAAAAGATGTTGGAATAGCAATTGATAATGGAAGCAACCTTCCTGGGACTATCAGCGGGGGGGAAAGTCATTGGTTTTTTGAAAAAAAAGTTTTCCCTGTTCGATCTTTCTGTATACGAAGAGAATAGTACTGGTGATACTTGTTCTCTTTTAGATCTGTAGTAATGATACATTACCTACCAGCCCTTCCTCTTGACCCAGTCTTAGTGATTCTGGGGACCTGGACAAAACTCACAGATGTGGTCCTTTGCTCCAAGTTGACCCACTGAACAAGAATAAAGAGAATGACTTACTCAAGGCCATGTGAGTCCACAGGGGTTGCATCTGACCAGCAAAGCACAGCTCAGATCACCTGCTCCTGTGACCCCACAGCCCATCATCTGAAGAACAGTGGGAGAGGATGCAACAACAGGATCCACACTAGCACACCTGAAGAACAATGAGAGAAGATGCAACAATAGCATCTGCACCAGCACACCTGAAGAACAGTGGATGCAACAATGGGATCCACACCAGCACACTGTCCCCCCCCCATGCTGGGTGTGAAGATATGCAGACACTGGTCAATAAGGACTGGTCAGTAAGGACAGCTGTACAGTGTGGGTCTCTTGTTTTACCTGCCCAGGATGGAGCTGGCTGTGTGAGACAAGTTGCCAGGCTAGCAATCAGGTGGGTGCAGCACCCCTCTGTCACTCCCTCCCTCCCACGTGTTTGGCACTGTCCTGCCAAGAGAGAGGGCAGTATGCCCTGGCTCTATAGGCAAGCAACCACTCCCACTGTTGCCTACCCCAGCCTCTGTCCCCCACTCTCATCTCTCAAGTAACTGTTGCTCTTGTGGCGGCAGCAGCAGAGTGAGCATTGGCACCCAGGGTAGCCACCTAGCGAAGACTGCCAGTGCTGTTGACTGTCACCTGGAAAAGCAAAAATAGGGTTGCCAGTTCTAGGTTGGGGAAAAAACCTAGGAGATTTGGGGGATGGAGGGACCTCAGCAGGGCATAATGCCATACGGTCCACCTTCCACAGCAGCCATTTCTCCAGGGGAACTGATCTCTGTTGTCTGGAGAACAGTTGTAATTCTGGGGGATCTCCAGGCCCCACCTGGAGGTTAGTAACCCCATCCACAAACTGTGGGCATCAGAGGACTGCAGAGTAGAATTTGGCCCCTTTGCCAGTTTACACTAATTCTTCTGGAAGGAACTCTGGTTTCATATGCAAGTCCAAATACTTACGTGTATTAAGCTATTCCTGACGTTCTTTATATATCACATGGCTTTTCAAAAGAATAATCTAAGAAAAAACTTCGCTGATACTGAAGGAATGCATGAAGGACAAGACAATCTCTAAGGTCCAGGCCAAGTTATTAGAACTTCTAACCATCAAACAGTATGGAACAAGACAAACTATAGGGGCCTCCCAGTGCTTCTTGGAGTGTAGTAACTGGCTGCTTCCACATTACCTAAGAACAAGAAGACAGGCAGCTGCCATGTCTACAAAACTGTGATCAGGAAGTGAAGGTGGCTTAAACAGCAACTCCTTGCTCCCCAGCCTCTGCTGGACTGCACGAGGCATCCTTCCTGGCCCTACACCCTTGGAGACTTGAGCTCTATTCAAAAAGTAGTGGGGAACCATCTACCACAAATACTGAAGAAAGAGAACAGACTTGCAATGCAATTCTATGTAGATCTACTAGTGTAAGCACTGAATTCAGTTGGCTTAGCCTGGAATAATTCTACACAGGATTACATTTTTAGTGTCACACAGTATAAGTATCTAAGACTCAGGAGCTGTAAACAGGCACTTGATTTAGAAGTGCCAACCAAACACAACACTTCATTGTATATCACATGCTATTCTGGCAGCCTTAATGCAGTTGGTAGCTCTGGATTCTTGTGTGCGGTTGGGGGAAGAATTCTTTTATTTTACAAAACCTGGATGTTTCTACCCCTTCAGTCTGCATGATAGAAGAATGGGTCTGCTGGTGACCTAGTGCGCTAGTGTCTTAATGCAATGAAGATATTTAATATTGGAGAATTTTCATAATAAATGCTAAATCCTAACAATAATGTGAAATCTTTCTAAAGCAGCAGTCGACATCCCCGTGTGTATGCAATTTATTCCGTCTAAGCATCAAAAGTGCTTGAGCTATCAAAACTAAAATTGGAAGGATTAGCTATAATCCTTAAGTGTTCATCCTAAGAAGTGATGATTTGCACTCTGCCTAATAATGCACAACAGAAGTGGGGCTGGGTGGTGACTGACTCAGTCATCTGTTCACCTGGCTCAACCTTGCGTGCTTCTTTATGCCTATAAGTCTCTCACTCCTGTTGGAAATAATTTGTTTTGTTTTTTTTAAGTTGCCAACATAAAAATGATCCCCTTTCTAGCATCACTTCCCCCTGCCCCCCCCATTTTTTTTCCACCTTGTGAATCACCAAGCCACAATGCATACATTTAGAAGAGGCGGCCTGATTGAAGGAGTTGTTCAATCAGCAGCTTCACTGATGAATATTCATTTTCTGCTTATCTTCAGATCGGATCTTACAGCCATCTGTTGCCTGCTGCTTGGGATCAGTCAAAGCACCTGCCACAATCTTGTCTTGACATCTTTAACTCTTCCTAGGAGCCAAGGATGCTCTGTCCCCCTGAAATAAACTACAGAGATTGTTATCCACAAAAGAACTACTTGTGTTGCTTGCTCGGGAAGGCAAGGCAGGGAAGGCTTTATATCTGTTACTTAACAGAGACGTTGCACTTATCAAGAACATCACTAAAATGCATTCATTCTCAGAGTATTTCTGATAAATCTGGAAGGGGTGATATTTCATGCACATAATTCTATAATTCTTTTATTTGACCTTTATGAAACAAGAGTCAGTGAATATAAAAATCACAACATGAAGAAGCAGAGCCGGTGTGGTGTAAGTGTGTTGGGTTAGGGTTGAGGAGACCAGGTTCAATTCCCTACCCAGCCATGAAGCTTTTGGGGTGACCTTGGACCCTTTCACTCTCTTTTGGCACATCCTGCACAGGGTAGCCGTGAGGGTAAAATGGGAAAGGAAGAATCACATATACTGCTTTGAGTTCCTTGGAGGGAAAGTGGGGGGAAATGCACTAGACAGAATAGAAGGTGATTAGTGATTATTTTTTCTGAAGATGAAAACTTTGAAGAAAATCCAAAGGCAGAGAAGAATCAAAAGACAGAACACAACCTCACCAGCAAGATTTATCGATTTACTTATGAACAGATTCCCCTCCAAGTCTCTTTTGCCAGCCACACAACTTAAACGCTGTCTAGGGAGGCTTCAAACCCCCCCCCCCAATTTGCCCGGTCTTCTTGATGTAGAAAGGCACCAACATCTTCTGCACAAGATTTCAAGCACAGTGAGTGAGATTTATATTTAACTACCATGCTCATATGTACTCTTGCTATGAATTATATGGAATGTTGATGTGGTTCTAGTCACGAAAATAATTTCATGGAGTTTCCATATACATGGCAGACTATATGCATACAATAGCTGGAGGCAATAAAAATGGGAGGAATGGAATGTTGCAGCAAGAAAGAACTGTGTATGTGTGGCACAACGCCAAGGCAGATGAATAAACAAAAAAGCAGATATATAAAAACTATCCTCCATTTGGCTAACATATGTGCAAATCGTCTTTACATATTCTGACAATTGTAATGAATGAATGGAGGATGGTGACCCAATAGAATTTTGGTTAGTACAATTTATCAGTTTATCAGTTGCATACAACCTTGAAACCTCTGAGTTCATTAGATATAGTACATACATATTAACAGTTTGGTAATAATTGGTCTTTGTCAGAAGACAGAAAATTCACAGTTGAACATCATTTTGCTTATTTTTTCTTATATATAGTATGATGAGGTGTGTTCTAGGTTTAAAATCTCCAGGAATAAAGTTCTCTAATGTCTGCCTACAGCTCTGATCTGGCTCCTTTTTATAGTTTCTTTACTCATATTTTTCAAATGTAGACAGAAAATGACCAAAGACACAAGTTTTTGTAGCAGTAGAAAGACCAGTTATATGTAACTAGCAAAATTCCTGGGAGATCTCCTCTGCTAGGATCTCAGGAAACTTGGCAGCAGGACCCTGGCACCAGACTTTCCATGTCATTGTGATAACTTGCAAAAAAAAAAAAAGTAGTGGAAAACCACAAAAAGTGTGGGAGTCATTATTCCATAAATGAATGAGAAGTATCCCAGTGCTCCAAGCATATGTACTTAAAATGTTTGCACATGAAAATGTATCCTTTTTCTATGCCCTATATAAGGAAAACAGCATGCATTAAATAGATTTCAATTAGACTGGACCTGGTATCTTGTGTCATATGGAAGTTTCATCCAGCTTTATTCATAAAGCCACTGGCACTGGGACAGCCATTTTATTTTGCAGTATTTTCCTATATCTGAAAAATATTCACATACAGAGGAAGAGGTGAAACAGAGTCTACTGTGATTCTAGAACTGGAATGGCAAAAGAAATTTCTTTCTTTTAAGTACCAATCTGTCTCCTGTCAGGCAGTTCTGCTGCTTGGCTAGTAGAGTGAGGGTGTACCAGGAGTTCCGCCTTAATAATTTGATGGAGAGGAAGGAAAGAAGGTGAGGGATTGCATGGGGTATATATTAAATGATAAATGATGTGAAAGACAAGTAGCAGAGAGGTCAAGCATAAAATTGGCTGTAGAGAGTGAAACAATTCAGCTCCATACTATAGGAAAATATGCAGCAGCAGTGACACTAGAGACATGTTACTAGCCAGTGACAAAAAATGAGACCTAATAACTCAACAGTGTTCCAGTTCCTCTACTCTGTCCAATTACATAAAATGCCCTCTTTTTAAAGAGCAATCCTAAGCAGGTTGACTCAGAATCCTACTCAGAACTATTCAGGAAAGTGTTCTTAGAATTGCACTGTGAAACTATTGTTTGAATTTCTCCTTAGCACAATGCAAAATATTCTCAGTTTCTTTTACTTGTCAACTAATCCCAATCAATTTACTTCCACTGGTGTTGGTATAATTACTTTGTTGTTAACATTGTTATTGTTATTATTACTGATATCCTAGATATAGTAAAACACATTATTGATTCTTCATACATAATGAGAATTTAGACTTTTATTTCTTGAACAGCAACAACTCATAATGTGGTAAACTTCTTTTTAAGTTGTGCCATAGCATGGCGGGGTGGGGGATATGCTGATCAAAGAAAATGATAAAAATTGCACATGACGCGTCCAATCCCTTGAGGGTCTATGTAATAGATCTGTGGATGTCTGCTAGTCACTAATGTAACCACTCACTCACTCGCTTGCTAGCTTCATTCTCAGAGAAATGAAATGCAAAAGAGGAAGTTCCTGCACCAGTCTTCAAGCTGACCTGCTTTCTCATATTTCAGTCATGTGCTTTTTTATGTTTGTACATGACAACATCATCCAATTGTGCTCAAATCAAGGCAAGGCATTTGCTGGTATCTGAAAGGAAGCCCTGAGCTGGGGGGGGGGGCAGTTTAGTCCAACCTCATCAGATCTTGGAAGCTAAGCAGGGTTGGCCCTGGTTAGTACTTCGATGGGAGACCACCAAGGAAGTCCAGGGTTGCTACACAGAGGCAGGCAATGGCAAACCACCTCTGAATGTCTCTTGCCTTGGAAACCCCACAGGGTTGCCATAAGTCAGCTGCGGCTTGATGGCACTTCCCTCCACCATTTCAAAGGGAAGGCATACACCACACATCTCTACATCTTCTCAGCTAGCTGCTAGGTGAGCCACTCACTCACTCGCTTGCTAGCTTCATTCTCAGAGAAATGAAATGCAAAAGAGGAAGTTCCTGCACCAGTCTTCAAGCTGACCTGCTTTCTCATATTTCAGTCATGTGCTTTTTTATGTTTGTACATGACAACATCATCCAATTGTGCTCAAATCAAGGCAAGGCATTTGCTGGTATCTGAAAGGAAGCCCTGAGCTGGGGAGGGGGGCAGTTTAGTCCAACCTCATCAGATCTTGGAAGCTAAGCAGGGTTGGCCCTGGTTAGTACTTCGATGGGAGACCACCAAGGAAGTCCAGGGTTGCTACACAGAGGCAGGCAATGGCAAACCACCTCTGAATGTCTCTTGCCTTGGAAACCCCACAGGGTTGCCATAAGTCAGCTGCGGCTTGATGGCACTTCCCTCCACCATTTCAAAGGGAAGGCATACACCACACATCTCTACATCTTCTCAGCTAGCTGCTAGGTGAGTCTGCCTGCAGCCAATCGGAAATGAGTTTGAGCATAGCATCACAGTCAAAATGGTGGTGGTCAGCTCCAGTGCCCCCACTTTTAGCCTTTTAAGGAGGGGGCTTTAAAAAAAAGACAAAAACTCAGCCACGGTGCAGCTGTGACCCTCAGCTTCATGGTTTGTGGGAGGGGGATTGCCAGGTTGCAGAGGGAGCCAACAAAATTATCATCTTGTCAGTGCTTCAACATGATGAGCAGGGAAGGGGTGGGAAGGGGCAGTACCAGCAGGGAGTGGCACAGGGACAGGTCATGTGTAAGCCATCCCTGGTCACCTCAGTCTTGCTTGCTGCTGGCTTGCTCGATAGGGAGAGCTTTCCCCCAGCCCTGTGTGAAAGCAGGACTAAATTCCAGCTCCTGCATTCAATGTGTCATGATGAACATCCCAATGGAAAACAAATCTGACATAACTGGGAGGGGCTGTGGCTCAGTGACAGAACCTCTGCGTGGCATGCAGAAGGTCCCAGGTTCAATCGCCGGCATCTCCAGTTAAAGGATCCAGCAGTAGGTGATGTGAAAGACTTCTGCCTGAGACCCTGGAGAGCTGCTGTCAGCCTGAGTAGACAATACTGGCTTTGATGGGCCAAGGGTCTGATTCATTACAAGGCAGCTTCACATAGGCCCTGGAATTTTAAAATCTGAATTGAGTCACTGGAAGGAATTTTTAAAAATATAGACTCACTGTGTTACTGCCATGTGAAGCTACCGTACTTCATTGACTTGGTCCGTTTTTATCCTGCCCTTCCTTCCAAAGGATCCTGGTGGGATTGCCAGGCCAAGTCTGGCAACTGTGTGTGTGCGGGGGTGTCACCCAAACAATGACATCACTTCCGGGGAATACCTGGAAGTGACAGTGGTAGCTCCAAAAACCCTAGATTCCCAGAGCTACTGCCATCACTTCCAAATATTCCCCAGAAGTGATATCACTGCATGAGTGATATTGGTGGGGTTAATTTTTTTGAAATGTTGTATTTATTTTAACTCCACACACACACACACACACACACACACACACACACACATACACACTGCTCTAAGTGGTAGTAGGGGAAAAGAACTCAGGGCAGGATATCCCTTGCCCTAACCAGGGGCTTGGCAGCTCTTCTCCCGGTGCAATACGTGGTTCTCTTCTCCTCCATCTGATCCCATTAGGCATGTGCACAAACCAGCTTACGAACTACAGTTCATCATGAATTTTGCTGAATGAGGTCTGTAAAGCGATGTCCATGGAGGCTCTACTGTCACAAATTTTCATGCAGTTTTAGCAATATTTGTGGTGGTTTGTGAGCGGAGACAGACTGGCACCGATCAATCATACTGTTTACAAAATTCCAAGGCAACAGTGGGGGTGGAATTCTCCAGCCTCAAAACACACCAATAGGAGCCTTCAAAAGCTTAACTGGCACTGCTGGCTGCCAATGACAGAGTTCCCACTGTGATCTATGGGCTCAGAAGGCTATATATTGAGCTTTCCGCCCACCCGCTCCTTTGTTGGCTGGTGAAGCGAAAGAGAGGCATGGAGCTAGCAGAGCGGATTCATTGCTTTGCTTTATGTTTGCTTGATCTGCTGTCTGTTACTGGAGTTTGGGATTAGGGTGCAGTGGACTCTGGGCTCTGACATTCAGCACAGGGGCTTATAGCTAGTACACCTTCCCTCCCCTTCTCAGTTCTCCTGCTAGTGATCTGCTCTGCTGTCTGGTGTGGGGATTTGGGAACTTTCTGGAACTAGGGATCCGGTTGTGCTCTTCCTGTGCTCAGGTGGTCTCAGGGCACATTCTGCTGGGTTGGCAAAAATGACCCCCACCTTTAGGCCCAGTCTGCATCTAGCATTTGCCCTGCTGTCATACCAAACCCACACTGGAACAGAAATTCCCGTCTACATTGCATGCCACTTTCACTTTGATTGAGTGTTGCATTTTATGGCCGTGTCCAAACTGCATGCTGCTTTCACTTTGTTTGATCTCTGATTTTATTGTGGCTGTCTGCATAGATTTATGGCTGTTTTATGGCCATTCGGGGGTGACTCTGCAGTGCAGTGTTGGCCTGGGGTAGTTGAATGTGGTTTTGAACAGCATCTTTTTCTGTTCCAGTGTGGGTTTGGTGAAACAACTGAACAAATACTAAATGCAGATTGGGCCTTAGTTTCTGCTGGAGAGATTCTCATGACTTGGTTCAGTTTCTGTTCTGCTGGGCCTCTGCCCTTGCTTTTTTTGTTGGTTTCCCCCCTTCTATTGGAAATAATGGAGTAGGGGGGCAACTTCTTTGGGGTGGCATAACTGAGACCCCATAAATCCAGTCCTCAACAAGCTTGGAGGACAGGTAAAGGAGAGACAGCCAAAGATGCTCTGTGAGTTTAGTGTCTCTAGCATGCTACTGGGGTGTGTGTGTGTTCAATACACTCCTGAACCTGCACCTCATTTCCCCAGAAAGCAATTTTCAGGGGAAACCTTCTTTTGGGGGGGAGTAACTTGGACCCTGTAAATCAAATCCTCACCAAATTTGGAGGTCAAGTAGAGGAGCATCAGCCAGAGGTATGCTGCGAGTTTGGTGTCTCTAGCACATCAGGGGGTATTCTACCACATCACAAACTTCTCAAACTGGTTCATTTTTATGAGTAGGTTTTTTCCATGAAGTTCTGTGGTTCAGTTCTTGGGTGTGCCATGAACTGAACCACATTTTCCCAGTTCATGCCCATCTCTAATCCCCATAAGAAGCCTGTGAAGTAAAGCTGAGAGGGAATGGTTGGTCAGCTAGTGAGTTTCTTGGCAAGCAGGTTCTGAACCTGGGTCCTCCCAGGCCCAGCCCAACACTTAATCCCACTACAGCCCCTTGGGGCTGTGCAAAAATCATTTGCAGGGTCTGAATATATTGGACCTAAAAATATTGATATTCCTGATATTCTGTAGTTACAAATATCAGTATGATGTTCAGAATTTTTTTTGGGGGGGAGGGTTATGTTTCCATTTTTTTTGTCCCATTATTCCCTATGGGGGAACTTTCCAGGTGGCTGGAGAGGGTTGCTTTTAAAGATACAGGCACCAAAACTGCAACAGAGTTGCGGGTGCTTGTATTTTAAATAACCCACTAGTTTCAAGTAAATTTGACCAAAGGGTCAAATTTTATGGGCCCCTGAACAAGGTGTCCCCAACCATTCTCTATTATTTCACATGCAGCAGGAAAAGAAAAAAAGAAAAACCTCTTGAAACTGACACGACACATTTGAAATTGACAAGACACATTTAAAATTGACAAGAAACATTTGAAATTGACAAAAGCCCATAGAACCTCCCAGACACAGAAAGAAGGGGGCCGGAAGAAATGGGAAGGAAAAACAATCTTTCAGGTAAATCCCAACTACTTCTTGGATTTTTCAGGGGGGGAGTGTCTGAAAAAATCCTGGATATATTTGAGATGCTGAATATAACTGGAAAATACTGATGTGGTATTTTTTGGTATATTTTCAGCTCTGGTGTATCTGAATGCACTCCCCTACTTCCCATTTCTCATCAGCAGATGAAACCACTCTAGACAGAGAAAGAAAAGAAAGCAAAGAGCTGCCCCCTTTGTGAAACTGCATGGGAAGGCCCTAAGTATGGGAGAGCTTTATATTTGTGCTAGAGTCCTCACAACAGTCACTTTATTGGAGCAAAGGAATATGCTTCATGATTTTTTCTGCTCTTCATCCAAGAAACTCAGTATACAACATACAGTTCATCCCCTTCTCCATTTGAACTTCACAACTTACCTTTGAGGTACATGAGGCTAGGAGATAGGGCCTGTCCCAAGGTCACACAGTAAGCTTCATGGCTGAGTGAAGATTTAAATAAGATCTTCCCTCTCCTACTCCAGTACTGTTAACTACTACACCAGACCAGTTCACAAATAACTGGGACTTCGATGATGCATGTACAGGAAAATAAACGGAAATGTAGCTTTGTCCATAAATAAAAAATATCTCTTGCAATCAAGCTAGATGTTGAACCAAGGGAGGGGAAAAAGAGGAAGATACTGTAAAATTCTGGTCATAAATGTTATCTCTGTGGTTTCAGTGAATATCACTTCTAAGTAATAGCGTTCAGGAGTACAGCCTTTGACTCTTTCTTGCTACCCAAGTATGAATATCTTTTTAGCTGTGACATCATTGTTCCCATAGTAACTAATGAACTTAAAAAGGAACCTTGCAAATGGCCTTCACCAGCAGTATAGCCATAACAACCTGACATTTTAAATGTATAATGGTGGGGAAAATATTTAAGCCTTCAAACTTTTGTCCTAATGCATTAACAATACAAGCCTTGCATCATCTTAAAATACCTAGTAAAGTGGAATTCATTCATTTTTTCTCTAGCTTTCAGTGGACTATATCATTGCACAGACTTAGAACATTGGCTTCTGATGCCAAGGTAATAGAAATTAGCAGTATGAAAAGGCTTTAATTCTCTATTTTGAATTAATCAAGACTGGTTTGCATGCTTAGTTGGAAGAAAGAGATATGTAAATGGTATAAACTAAGGGCAGCTTTATTTAACTTTTAAATTCCACAGGATAACTATAACTGGCAAGGGCTGCAACACACATCTGGCAAAGGGTTCCCCTGATCCCTTTCTCAACCTTAGACGGGGTGAACCACCTAGCCCCTGGTGCAAGCCAGCCAACAACATGGCCTTTGCCAGGTGGCAGACATACTAACACCCCGCCGTGAGCCAACCACCTCTTGCTGCAGAGCACGAGGGGAGACCCAGCATAAGGTGTATAACAGGCCACCCGCAGTCCCCATCTGAGGCCCATACCAAGGAATGGTTTGTGCTAGGTGCACCAGCCCCCCCAAACAAGGGGGCTCTGTCACTTGGTGTTCCCCCTCATAACAGAAACAGGTCAGATTTCCATCAACAACAAAGGTCAAGCCTCTTCTTTGGCCCTTGGCCCCATACACCAGCCGACAATCTGCCTCAGCCCTTGCTGTAAATCCTCTAGGAATATCTGATTCCCAGTCTCGGAGAGGAGCCCACCATCATCACGATATAAATGTGCACACTCCTTCACAATGCCAGGGTGCGGTATGACAAAACCCAGGCCACCCCTCATGGCATTCCCCAGTTCCTGGTTGGCTTTCATGTGCGCCCGCTCGATGGCATGTGGATCACATGCCCATTTCCACACCAGGGTAAAATGGCCAACCACACCAACCTGACATTAGGCCACTATGCCACAATGTCCATCATGGCATCCTGCACCTGCAGGATCAACACCTTCCTCTTGACCATCCCCAGGTCATTGCCACCCAAGTAGATAACCAGGATGTCTGGAGGAGGATCACTCCATTCAACAAACAACAAGGGTATAAGCCCAGTCCAGCGCAAGTCTCATCTGCCAAGCCACTTGATAATGGTGCAATCACTCAGACCCAGCTGGGATCCCATCCCCAACTTCTCCGCTTGATGGGCCACCCAAAAATATCATGCTGTGACCCACTATGAGAATCTGGAGCCTTCGCACAGGAACCAACAAACCTAGAACACAAACAACAAGACTAACATTAGAGAAAACACAACCTAGGGGGCCACCAAAGGCCGAACATAGGTCCTGGCTGCTGAGCGCCACCGCCCCACCTTCTGGATGGCTTTGCTGGAGTAACCCATGGCTGCAGCTCTGGTTGCAGCACCAATCCTAAGGGAATGAGTGCCTAAATGCACACCGGACAGGCCCAGCTTGTTCAAGGCCCTCACTGTCACCGCCCAAAATTGATATTTAGTTAAAGGAGACTTGTAAACATGATGGAATAAGGGGCCTTCCTCCATGCCCTGCTGATCCACATACTGATGTAAAGCTCATACAGGACACAGGTCTCCATCCGCGCAGAATTCCAGAGAGATCTCATTCCCCTTACCCCTCTGGTCAGTTTTGGATCATCTCACATGGATCAAAATCCCGTCCCCTTCAAAAGAAACATCCTCCACTTGCAGGGTCTGCTTCAAAGGGTCAGACTGGGATTGCTGGACCAGTTCGCTGACCTGTAAAGTGCCAAAATGCGGTCAGCGCGGCAGCGTGAAATAAGAGGATCTCAAAACCCAAACTACATAACATAAGAACATAAGAGACGCCAATGTTGGATCAGGCCAAAGGTCCATCCAGTCCAACACTCTGTATCACACAGTGGCCAGAATACCAGTGCCATCAGGAGGTCCACCAGTGGGGCCAGGACATTAGAAGCCCTCCCACTGTTGACCTCCCCAAGCACCAAGAAGACAGAGCATCACTTGCCCTAGAGTCCCTATCTATACCTTGTGGCTAATAGCCACTGATGGACCTCTGCTCCATATGCTTATCTAATTCCCTTTTGAATCCGTCCATGCTTGTAGCCGCCACCACTTCCGGTGGCAGTGAATTCCATGTGTTAATCACTCTTTAGGTGAAGAAGTACTTCCTTTTATCCGTTCTAACCCGACCGCTCAGCAATTTCATGGAGTGCCCACGAGTTCTTGTATTGTGAGAAAGGGAGAAAAGTACCTCTTTCTCTACCTGCTCTTTCCCATGCATAATCTTATAAACCTCAATCATGTCACCCCTCAGTCGTCGTTTCTCCAAGATAAAGAGCCCTAAGCGCTTTAACCTTTCCTCATAGGGAAAGTGTTCCAACCCTTTTATCATTCGAGTTGCCTTTTCTGCACTTTTTCCAAAGCTATAATAAATCCCCTCCCCCATGAATCCCAGGAAAGAAAGTATAACACATTTTTATAACAAATGTTAAGTTTACCAGTGGCAGTTTGCTTTTAAAAATTAAGAAAAATTAAGAAAAAACAGCCTTTAGCAAAACAAAACAAAACAAATGCAAAAAGTAAAATGAATTGAGGGAGGGAGATAAAGCCTTACTAAGCAAAAGATGTCTTCTTACCCCAAATCTAAAATTAAGCTTATTCAATGTCAGGAAAACATCAGTACGGATAGCATTCCTAAATCGGGGTATTACCACAGAGAAAGGCCTTGTAATGTGTGACAATTGGTGAAGTTAAACTTTTCTGAATCTTCTTACCCCCAAGGTTTGCTCCAAGTCAAATTATTCACAATCCTATTCAGTTCTCTAGCACTTTCTTCACAAAATGCTCATGTGCAGGCAAAAGCTCATAATAATTTTTACAACACTGAAATTAATTCTCACTCTCTTGTCAAATCTGAACATTTGAACCTTTTGCATTATGATGAATGTAGATATAACAATTATATAATCTATAGTCAATATTCTATTTAATCATTATACAGGAACTGCATGTATTCCATGATAGTCGGCAACCCTCGGCACCCATTTGGAACAACATCATACCAGACTATTTTTCTTGGTTCACAAAAACGGTTTGAAGCAAAGTAACTGAGGCAAGCCTGAGGCACTAGCAGCATGGGAGAATGCAACAGTCATTGTTCATGCTTGCAGTTGTCTCTTATATCTGTAAGGCTCAGCTGGGTCTCAGATAAGATCCCGAGTCTCTCAAAGCTCTGCTGTTGGCTTGGATTGCTCCCAGAGTGTCTGGTCAAGGACAACCTTGTCCTTTGTTTACCAGCACACAAACATCTTGACAAGTATAGTTCTGGTCAAGAACAACCCTGTCCTTTGTTTACCAGCACACAAACATCTTGATAGGTATAGTTGTGTGTTTTTCTCAGCACTCTGGCCCAAATATTTGCCTGCCTTGGAGATACACAATTTTTTTAGCTTTCCTCAAGTCTCACCACATTGTTCCATTTTCTCAGATTGGTAGTCTTCAGGTTCTTGCTAGGTAAATATTACCCAAACCTTAACTCTAGAAATTACCAGTCTCTGGTCATCTTGTAAGAACACAGAAATGCACTAAAACATCTGGGGATTCAGATTTGAAAGAAATATGTAACATGGCTTGAAGCAACATTTGCTTTGTTCCCACCTTGACCGATTTCTTCTTGGCTGCTGTAGACCATGAATGACACTGAAGAATTCTACCATAAATATTACTGTGGGCATTTAAATTTATGGATCATTATTTATGTGCCAAAGTTCTAAATCAAGTTATGTTCAATAACATGGGCAAGGATATCAACTGATCTCTGTAGACAGTCATGCGAATCTCTATCATTATATATAACTAGAGCAAATTAGCCTCCATATTGCCTCTTTACAAATACAGTTCTACAGTTAATTTTAAGGGGTGTGTGTGTAAATCAAGCCTTCTTCCTATTACGTACCTACCTGCTCATTTTATGCACTAAATAAACTACTTCACTATGTGATGCAGTGGGTTTCTGACACAAGCATCCAAACTAGCACTCATTTAAAGTTATAGAAACATGCAGGTGGCTTCAGGCCAGGATTGGAGAATACATATGAATGAGAAGACCTCCATAACCAGCATCCCTGCAATGAATGGTGCATTCATATACACATGTACATGTACACACTTAGTATTACATTAAAATTACAAGCAAAATGGGCACTCCATCACATTATGAGTCTCTTCTATTCATATTCTAATAAGGGTTTGAATATTCACAGCATGATGACAGCATCTCAAGTAGAAAGTACTTCTAAACAGTACAGTGGGATGTTGCAAATGTACTAAAGGGACACCAATATCATTGAAATCTTTACAGTAAATGCAATGCAAACTTTGGTCCAAAGTCTGGTTTGCTTCTGCTCCAAGGATTATGTTATCTATATCATTCCAGATGGCTCAGTGTGTATTTTATGCTGTTGATATATTCTGACTTGTTTTAATGATATTGGTCTGTTTTATTGATTGTGTTTTGATGGTGTAAGCCTGTATTATTTTAATGCTTGTGTTTTAGTAGCTTTTAGCGTAATTGTTAATGTGTGTGTTTTAATGGCTTTGTTTTATTAGCTGTAAGCAGTCTCAAGTAGGTCTCTAGAGAGGTGACATACATTTTCTACATAAATAAATAACATCTGAATAAGCATTTTTGACATGCAAGGTAAGGCAAACTGTGAGTAAAACTGGGCATTAACTGTTTTTTAAATGTCATTGACTATTTTATGTCTGGAATTCTAGACCAGATATATTTTATATTGCCCTTTCTATATGTCCCCTTTCTATATATCCCGTTCTATCACTGTCCTCCACCAGTCTGATTACTGCACTTGTGTTTTATAGAGTACTAGGAAAAAGGCCCATTGTGGAAATAAATACAATGGCCTCTCGAAAGAGGCTCTGGGCGGGTGCCCCAGCCTTGGATACTCAGTGTCAATTTGCTGTGGCGACCTCAGCAGGGTATAATGACACTGAGTCCACCATTTTCTCCAGAGGAACTGATCTCTGCTACCCTAAAGAACAGTTGTAATTTTGAGTGATCTCCAGCCCTCACCTGGAGATTCTCCTGAAACCTCACCCTCTCCAGGCTCCATCCCTCACATCTCCAGGAATTTCCCACCTGGAGTTGGCAACCCTATCTCCTTCCCAGCCAATCATCAACCTACCTTTACTTCCCCCTCACTCTTCAGCTTTCCACCCCCCACACACCTGCAGCCTCTCCCGTGCTCTGAAGCCCTGACTGCTACGTCACATTGGCTGTCATACGGGGGCCACCTCAGCAGCATATAAGGATACAGAGCCCACCATTTTCTCCACGGGAACTGATCTCTGCCATCTGGAAAGCAGTTGTAATGCTGAGTGATCTCCAGCCCTCACCTGGAGATTGGACACATTTTACCTCAGAACAGCAAAACTGTTTAGAATGTTGGAGGCAAAAGCCAATGAAGTCGCATATATGCAAATAACCTCCGTGTTCTGACTGGCTATGGGGGTGAGAAGATTAGCAAAATGTTCAGAATGTTGGAGACAGGACTCAGGCAAAGCAGCCAGTGGATAGGGAGACGCTCTGAATGACAGATCAGAGAGCGAACTGATTTTGCAGCGTGTGGAATGTTCTAGAGAAGTGCCACCACCATTCGGCTTTTATTTACAAGGGAGATTTTAGTTTTGGTTTTAACTGGATTTTTTTAAACAAAGTTTGTCTGATTGTACAGAAAAGATGGATATGAATTTTGTAAATTAAAGTAAATCAGTATTCATAAATTTCAAAGAAAAAGACCTTGGCATCTTCCAGAGGTACTTCAGGTACTTTCTATTGTATGCAATGTATATTCACTCTACATGGGCCTGAAATGGGATTTTATGGCTGGAGTGGTAAAGACCTCTCAGAGGTTCTTACCTGCAAGCTAGATGGAGGGACTGGGGAAGAAGCAAAGGGCGTCTGCTTGCCTTGGCTGGGTAAACAGTTTTAGTACTTCATCCCTAAAGCTTTCTCCTTGAGTTGCCAGGCTGTATCTTGACTAACTTCATTCATTGCTTTGTATTTATTATTTAGATTGTGCAGGAGAGAGATAGGAAGTGAAGGCATTCTGCTCAGCTGGATTGTTTTCTTGCTATCTGCAGGCTTCAATGAATGCTTGTCCCAACTCTGTACAAGTCTCCGAAGTCAGCACAGCACCCATGTCTTAACCATGTGTAGCCCACTAAGGTCCTAATATCTGCAGGGAGAGTGGGCAGGTTCAGTCGGTTTTGACAGCGGAACTCCCACCTATGGTTATTAAGAATGTGTAACTGCTATAACTACACATATATTTAAACACAGACGTAAGTGAGGGAATACAACCAATGCACTTTTAACATTTAAAAGAAACTCTTTATATAAACAAAGCATGGAGGTTTTCATATAAATCCTCATTCATTCCTGGTTGGTTGCTATTACTTCATAGCAATGAATCTTTAGGATATTACTGAGTACAGATATCTTCAGCATCCACAAGGATGCACAGAACAGAAAAAATACTAAGCAGATAGATAATACATATATTGTAGGTCCATATGTTGTAAGCTAACAGATACTGGAACAGCATATAGGTTTGCCAAGTCCAATGTTCCCTCTAAGCTGTGGAGTCTTGTGAGCAAAAATTGTACTTTGTGAGCTACTGGCATGAAAGTTGTGAGCGAGCGATTTGGCTCCTGCATAAATTAGTTTGCTCTGGAGCCCTCCTTCCTGAGCTGAGACAAAAATGTGTGAGCCGGAGGCTAAAAAACTGTGAGCTAGCTCACACTAACTCAGCTTAGAGAGAACACTGGCCAAGTCCCCCCCGGGGGGCGGGGAAACCCCTGCCCAAGAGGCCTGTTACCCACCAGCAGCGGATCAGGCCCCGGGGGGAACCCCACCCCCAAGGCACATGACATGCCCGGCATCAGCACGTCATCTGAGGGAAAACTCGAGGAAAAACTCTATGGATGATTGTGGCCCCGCCCCCAACGTGCCCAATGTGATTGCGTCACTTACGGGTGACGTGCTGACGCCGGGCATGCGTGCGTATAGACTCCCGGAACGAGACTGGACTTCCCCGCTCTGCAACAGGTGAGGACTTGGCAACCCTAACAGCATATGAGGTTTCCAGGCCGTACTTGGGAGGCTGCAGCTCTTCTCAGTTGAATCCAGGATTTACCTGCAATAATTCAAGGCAGGCCTTAACACAGCAAAGTCTATATAGGCCTCTCCCCAACCATCTGATAATGTTGCCTCTTTCTGGGCGAGGCTGAACTGCTGGCTGCTGGGAATACCCAGCCTCCTTTAGGGAAGGCTACAAGCACTGAGCATGCTCATTAACTAAGTATAGAAGGGAGGAAAGGGAGTTGATTGCCCCACCACCTATTGGCAAAAGCAGGCATGCCTGATCCCTGTATGCTGTTAACAGCTACAAAACTGCATGGGTTATACATGCTCTTGTCTGTACCCTTTGACAGCCAGGCCCAGAGGGCAACCAATGTCTTGTGCACGTGAGGGTCTAGAACTGTCTGAGAGATAAAAATTACATTACACTCTCTATTATCTTTAAATGTTTGCAGTCTATGCATTCTCTGACGGGAAGTAGATTGCAGGAAAAGCAACTGCATCCCTGTTATCACAAGACTGCAAAGGCATCTATGGTTCCAGAGTGTGCATTTAAAAGATTATTTGACAGAAGTCAAGTTTCATTGCCATTAGGCAAACAAATTTTTCAGTGAACAGTCATGTACCTGATTGGGAGGGGGGGGGAGAACATGAGACAAAAACAACTTCATTTAAAGTAGTTAATTGGGGTATCCTGTCTTTGGAACTTCCATTTTCTGCATCTGCCCCCCCAAAATCTAAGTGTACTTTGTACTCCAAAGATTGCTCAAGTCTAGTAGCCCTCTGCTTCTATTATTGGAATTGTGTCTATCTACACTGAAGAATAGATGTTCTTAGCTTGTTTCCATCTAATTTAAATTAACAGCTGAGCCCTAATTTAAAAACTGATATTCCACTGATGTTCAAAATGTTAGGGCAAACAATTAATAAGCACTTCCTTTCTTTAACTCTCTAAGGAATGGTGTTCTGTTGAGAAGAAAATGCTTAGACAATACTCTTATCTGCTTAATGAGAGGGAAAGGAAACAAAAGTAAGAAACTGAACATTTATTTTTCTTGAAGAAACAAAGAAACCATGATGAATTGGTTAGTGTGCAAACATATATTTGATAGGATTATGTACATATAAGCTAAAAACTACAATAGTCTCAGGATTTCAGTGGCTGGAATCTCAGTGGCTGTGACCTTCTCATATCTGTAAGGTGCTGCCAGGGGGACAGGATCACTTTGGACATCCATTCCCATCAGCTTGCCACAGTTCATCCTGTTGCAAAGAACCATTATGCACATGGCTATTGTTAGAGAATGAACTTGATATTTACTTTATGGACTATATTTATGGCTACACACAATGGACTGTGCACACACACATAGGCTCAAAGAACTGTACACTTTAAGTCACCTATTGTGATGCTACACATAGAAGGTGCCTGCACATGCCTTACACGTGAATAAGGTTTCAGCTACACAGTTACCAGCCTGGTGAAAGAAGCACACACCTCCATTATTGTGAGCAATGAGAAACAACAGCTCTAAGAAGAGACAGCCCCCATTGTTGAACTGTTTGTGGTCACGTACCACCCATCAACTGCTTTGTTCCTGCTTTGGTATTTCCTGCCAAAGGGACATTTGGTTCACAATGAGAATGGCCAGCTTCATCAACACTACAATGAAGCATCCTGACGCCGAGATTTTCACACCTGTCCAGATGCCATCCTTTGAGTAAGGTTTTAGGTTACAATATTGGCCACCCCTCTTAGGTAACCACCCCTCCCTCCGTGCAACCAATAGGATTGTTTTTGGGATGGACTAACAGGTGGGTCTACAGGTTGGAACAGGTACCACCCATCTAATGGACCCACTATAAAAGGAGGGTACCAGTCACTTGGCCCTTCCTAGCTAGCAATCCCCACAACACCCCCTATCTACTTTTATTCCCCTTGTGTCGCACTTGCTATCCCCAACCCTTGCCTCTACTTTGATCTCTTGATCTGCAGTCAAGAAACCCCCACACAGTCCAGCTACGTTCTGGTAGTGTGGATCCCTTTATTTTCTATTTCTTCCCATCCATTCTTCATTGGGACAACCAAGCTGCAAGACAGATAAGTATCGCCCATTATCACCCCTACCTGCTAATGCAAAAGTGCTTATTTCTTACTGTAACTCTTAGAAACTTGATTGAATGTGTGAGTGCATCAGTATTGTTTGTATGAGATATATTTTCAAGTAAAAGACATCTATTTTAAACTACAACAGCCTCGAATCCTTTACTGGTGACCCTTGGTGGGAACAGGACCTTGGTATAAACTGGCGAGAACCCATTTATAAATTGCCAATTGCTGTAAATAAAGCAACTCGGCTAACAGTATGAAGGCAGCAGGAAGGGAAAACTTGGCATAGGCACGACACCATTGTCTCCTTGGGAGCTAGGGTGACTCTTTCTCTACCATAAAGCTGAGAAATACTGGAACTGATGAACAAGTGATCAATACTACCCCCCCTCATTAGGGTAGCTTGTGCATTGAGGTGGGGTATCACCACACAGGTTGACAAATAGATCCATGACAACATCACGTCATGCAATAAATACACTGGCATACACTGTCCCATCTTCACAAGATATTTCATGGAGATGATTTTATTTTCCAGCCACAAAGTCTGAAAAGTTAATGAAATCTCAGTATGTTAAACACTCATATTGTTTGTGCTGATGACTAGGATCAAAAGCCCAGGGGGCTTTAAACAGTCAGTATGGAAAACAAGTTTGCGCAGGAATCACTGACAAAGTTAAGCAAGTGTCCCAAGTACTTCTTCAGTTAGTACCAGAGTGTACAGAATGGTCCAATATTATTACCTTGCTCCATTAGTTTAAATGAAATTTAGGACAAGTTCATACAATGCATAGTGAGTTGTTCACTCATGGAAGTGATGACTTAAATGTGTGAAACAAAATGTGTGAAACAAATTTCAGCAATCAAATATCCCAGACTGTTTTTATATCACCCTCTGCTATCTCAGTCACAACATGTTTGATCGAATCAGTTCTACTTTCTTCCTCCTCTTCCTCCTCCTCTTCTTCTTCTTCTTCTTCTTCTTCTTCTTCTTCTTCTTCTTCTTCTCTGCAACTAAACTGCTACCTCTTTTTTCTCCCATAGCTGCTTTTAGCTCTGCAGGTTTATAAGCTCAGTCACTCTGAGTTTCTTCATTCAGTTTCATTCATCACCACCAGCAACAACTATCTCCTGAGAGTAGGAAACACACTGAGAGTCTGAAATTAGTTCTCCTGGTGATGATATATGATGCAGGGAAATGACAGCTTGATTGCCATAATAATGAGGCTGCTGGGTTTTCTTTCCTCCATTTTTTAAACCACCATATTTTAAATTCCAGGGGTGTTCCTTCTGTGCATTAATTCTGTACACCTACTCCTTAGCCCAAGCAAATATTTATTTTTTAAAGTGTTATTGATGCAAAAATGACACCTTGGGGAGGTACTTATCTCATCTCTCACAAATTCCCTTGCACTACATCTGCATGTTTTACTACCATCATTTTATTATTTTTGAGCCTTTACTTTCACCTTTAAAGAAGCTTCATCTCTTAAGCTAATTGGCTTCCCAACCACAAATAATATAAGATTCAAATATGTTGCTTTAAGTAACCAAACAAGAACTAAAAGAAATTTGGGTGGAAATATTATTTGAGGAATCTTGCTATTGAGGATCATGTTTAATAATGTTACTTAGGGATATAAAAATGGTTGCTGTCTTACACTTTAAAATGATGCCTTTCAACCAGAAGCAACTTATACAAAACCCTTTCATTTCTCACTGAAACTCAGCATTGACTAGTCTACCGAATATGGTAAAAAATTAAGAGTAGTTTAAATTAGAATAGAATCACAGAGAATGTTGGTACAGTGCATACTATAACATGACAGCTTGAGTAAGGTAGTGTGAGTATTTGCCAAGGCAAGCAATATCACCTTGACCCCCTCTCTAAGACTGGTTTCCACGTACTCCTTTCAACATTGTTGAGTTTTGTTCTGTCTTCTTAATGAGTGCATCAGCCATGGACAAACATGTTGTTACCCAAAGGGGTAGTCTCCAATTACTGGGAGGGAAATAGCATAGAGGACTGTGTGAGAGGGGACAATGAGGATTGAAACACCAATGTTTATGGGGATTGTCCCTGTGAAAACTCTCGAATAAACAGGCAATTTGCTCAAATTAAAGGGCCGTTTTATTAACAAAGAAAATGAGAAAAGGGTTCATTCAGCAAAATGCACAACATTCAAGAGCTAACTGGAAAGGAGGGAGGAGCAGGAAACAGTGTTTTAGGGATTGGGTGATGTTTACCAGTCCTGGAGAGTTCCGCAGAAGCAGCAGATCTAGAGAGAAACAACCAGTGTTTCATTCTGTGAAAGAGAAATAGAAGCCCATAAATGTATGTGTGTGTGGTTGGTACCAAGAACATACAACACACACTGAGTGGGTTTTCCGGGACAAGTCTTATAGGAAAATTGTGTCCTGAGGCTGTGGGAAGGCGTGTGTCCTTTCCGGTGGTAAACTTTGAGAGAATAATTGTGATGATTGCTTTTCCGGGGTTAAACAAAGGTTTGGGCTGTGGCTTGATGGCTGCTAATGGCCCTACTGGTGACCCAAGAAGGCTTGAATGGACAGGTGGCACTGAGATAAAGGGATTAAGTTGCACTTAGATGTTAATGAAGAGGGAAAAGTGATATTGCATATGCAAAAAAGAGTCTGAGAATAATTGCTAGCTTGCGTTGCTTACAAAGTCTTTCAGAGATGTTTCGCATAAGTCCTGAGTAATTCATTTACTTAAGTCATGCATTCCTTTAGGGTGGGGGGGAACATCTGTTCTGACCATCTCCTGATTTAATCAAAGTATATTCCTCTTACTTTCCCATGGAGCTATGCAACTGGCATCCATGTTTGAACAGGCCCTAATAGTGCTTGCCCCAGGATGCTGTGAACTTGAGGAGGGGTCCAGCTGCTAACAATGTAGACTTACATTGTTTTGATTGACTATACTAGAAACTAACCATCTCACTTTGACATGAGTTTTTAGTTTTCTTGTAGTATACTTCAGCTGTTCTTCTTCACATGCCATTAGGCACTCCGTAGTTTTACAGGTTTCTAGGCCACATTCTACCTCATACTTAGCATCAGTTCTATCTCATCCTCATGGTAAGCTGATTTTTTTTCTTGGTGGCACCCTGGCATTGCTCGTCCACAGATTCCCCTCAGGGAATGCTGAGAATTTCCAAGAAATCAATGAATGTCTTCAGGAGCAGCCTGCATTGCTGAGGGAACTCTTCATATTATCAGTAGGCAGTTTATGCTAGAAATTACAGTGCAGAGATGAGAGTCACTACGAAGAAGTAGCTTGCTGCACAGACAACCTCACTAGAAACAATACCATTGAAATTACTAGCAAAGTTCTGGATTAAAAGTTCTCTGGGCCTGCAAAAATAAAAGTGAGTCTATTTATTTAGTTACATTTATTTGTCTATACCTGTCTTTCTTCCCAATGGGGACCAAAAGTGACTTACATCATTCTCCTCTCTTCCATTTTACCTTCATTTTATTTATGAAATCATTTATTTATGGTTTACCTTTCTCACAGGGACTCAAGGCAGATTACACATAGTGAGTCAGTTCAGTCAACAAAATGGGATATTTCAAAAATTAGGCAAGAACTCATTGTGATATTGCTTATAGCAGCCAAATGGCTAATTGCAACCTACTGGGGAAAATCTTCTATTACCCTCTGTTGATGAATGGTATGCTAAGGTGTGGAAAATATTCTTGATGGACAAGATAGCTGATTTCATAGCTAACTCAGAGAAGCATTTAGGCTTCTACAATCTATTAGACAAATGGTTTCCATTTTTGGAATATACAGCAGACAATATCACTTCTAAAAGGTACTTGATCAATTCTCGATACTACAACATTATGGCTCTTTTGTACATCTATTTGTGTAACTTTTGTCTCCCAATGAATAGGAGTACAGTGCAACGAACATCAAATTGAGCCAATTTCAGAGGACGGTGGAAGACAGGAAGGCCTGGCGTGATCTGGTCCATGGGGTCGCAAAGAGTCGGACTCGACTGTGCGACTGAACAAAAACAAAAACCATTAGTCACACTTATGGTAAGTTTTTGGATATGTTGTATTATTATTATTATTGTTGTTGTTATTATTATTATTAAATTTATAGCCTACCCTATCCCACAAGTGGGCTCAGGGCAGCTTACAGCACAAGATAGTAATAAAAGTGTTAAAACCAATAAAACAACAGATGGCACAATAAACAATCAGAAAGGACCCTTGCCTCATGTCAGGTGAATAAAAGCTCCAGTGCCCAAGTAATGTTGTCTAAGCAGCATGGCACTGACAGAGCTGGTGCCAGGTTTTTTTGCATACTAGAGGAGGCTACCTTCTGGTGACCCCCCCCCCCATGTGCCCACCAATTTTCAAAGATAAATGCATTTTAAGAAGAATGAAAAACACAAAATTTGAATTTGCTAATTTCTTCCTTTTTTTATTGTGAGAACAAGTAAGACAATCTCTGATTTTCTCTCTCAAACCGAAAAACACAAATCACAAAGCATTTTGAAAAATCCTGTTAATTGTGATGTTGAAATTTAAGTCTCTTTAATGTTTCTATTTCAGGCACATCAGAATCTCATTTTGCATTCACTTTCCCAGGCATGCTGCCCGTAAATACATGAAGTTGCCTTCTGTTGAATCAGG
This sequence comes from Gekko japonicus, assembly GCF_001447785.1. Lineage (NCBI taxonomy): Eukaryota > Metazoa > Chordata > Lepidosauria > Squamata > Gekkonidae > Gekko > Gekko japonicus. Next base: position 585,532 of record NW_015177046.1, on the reverse strand, counting down.
CAATCGGTCCATCAAGCTTACTATTTTCCATTCAGACTGGCAGCAGATCTCAGGAAGAGAAGAAGAAGAAGAGAAGAAGAGATTGGATTTATACCCTGCCCTTCACTACCCAAGGGAGTCTCAGAGCGGCTTACAAATTCCTTTCCCTTCCCCTCCCCACAACAGGCACCCTGTGAGGTAGGTGGGGCTGAGGGAGCTCTTGACAGAAACTGCTGTTTTTCAAGAAAAGCTCTGTCAGAACTATGGCTTGCCCAAGGTCATCCAGCAGGTGCAAGTGGAGGAGTGGGGAATCAAACCCGGTTCTCCCAGATTAGAGTCCACACACTTAACCACTACACCAAACGGCCTCTCATCTCCTTTTGGTCTTTCCCATCTCCTTTTGACAGTTAAAAGAGGGACAGAGAAAGACAGACAGAGAGAGAGAGATGGGGCGGGCAGACAGAGAGAGAGAGGGACAGAGAGGGGAAGAGAGAGACAGAGAGACAGAGAGGGGGGAAGAGAGAGACAGACAGAGAGATGGACAGAGAGAGACAGTGAGGGGTGAAGAGAGAGAGAGGGGAGAGGGGGGGGGGAGAGAGGAAGCGGGCGGGGGGGGGGGGAAGAGAGCCACCAGAAAGAATTGAAACATAGCATAGGTATTCACATGACACATTAAAGTGGTACAGAAATTACATAATAGGCTCATATTTATAGTAAGCTATACACAGCAGTATCCAATGTTCCCTCTAAGCTATGGGGTCTTGTGAGCAAAAATTCCACTTTGTGAGCAACTGGCATTGAAGTTGTGAGCAAGCGATTTGGCGACCGCATAAATTAGTTTGCTCTGGAAGCATCCTTCCTGAGCTAAGACAAAAATGCGTGAGCCAGAGGTGAAAAAACTGTGAGCTAGCTCACACCAACTCAGCTTAGAGGGAACATGGTATAGACCACAGCCTCAATCCTTTATTTAAGTAAGTTATGAACCATTTTGAACAGTGCAACCCTATTACCTGTGCAGAAACCCCTCTTAAATAGTTCAGTTTTGCATAGTTTGTGGAAAGCCAAGAGATTTTGGAAGCTTTCCTGACTTCCTCGGACAAACCATTCCACAGGGCAGGAGCCACAATGGAGAAAGCACATGTGCAGGCAGCTGTTGATTTTGCCCATTTGCAAAAGAGAGAGAGGGACAGAGATAGATGGGGGGAAGAGAGAGATGGGGGAGAGAGGGACCCACAGAGAGATACAGGGAGAAAGAGGGCGCCCATATCCTCCCATCCCACCACATCCCAGCTCGCACGCACGCACGCACACACACACACCTTCCTTCCTCTCTTAATGGCACTGGCCATGGCAGACCCATGAGGGCTGCTGGGCTGCATTGCCAAGGGGGAAGGAGGGTGCGCATGGCCTTCCCACCCCACCCCGGCTTGTGCACATGCGCACACATACGCACTCACTCACTCAAGAGGGCATTCACCCTGGCCCTCATCCTCTATAGCTGTTCTCCCATTTGCAGGCTGGCACCTGCAGAAGCCCCTGCTGACATGATGAGTGAAATTGTCATGAGGAGCACAGGGAGAAAGGTGGTCCTGCAAATAAGAGGGGCCAAGGCTATGAAGGGCTTCATATGTGACAGTTAATACCTTAAATGGAGCCTGGTAACAGATGAGCAGCCAATGGAGTGTCTGCAGAATGAGAGTAATATGCATGCAGGCCCATAGCTGCCATGGTGCCCACCCCCCTAGCATTTTATGGCCCCCCTCCCCAAGATTTCCCTCCCCCCAGCCCCTTCCCTTGATTGCACTCGTGGCAGGCAGACTGACGACAGGTGGCAGGCTCTCCTCTGGACCATGCCCCATGCCTTCCCGTCCCAAGGAACCTCCAAAACCCCCCCCCCAGCAGTGAGCTTTAGGCTGGCACTCCTGTTAGCCGCCACCACCATCCAGGGAAAGGAAGGGAAAGGCCTGTGCAAGGTCGGTCCCTGATCAGCTAGGCTGGGTGGGCGCTGTTGGTGGGACTCCGCCACTGGAGGGGGCGGGTGATGACTGAGGCACCCAGAAGGCTCCTGCTGCTGCCCTATTCACCCCACGCAAAAGACTGGTTCTCTTTCCCCTGACGAGGACTGAGGGTATAGCAGGGTCTATCCCGGCTGGCCCTGCCTCTTGCCTTGGAGCGGGATAAGCAGCACCCACTCATCACCACCATTGTAATGGGGGTTCCTGTATTTATTATTGTCGCTTTATGCAGTCCGTCGTGTGTGCAGGTGCCTCCTTTCCTCCCCCCCCCCCACTGAGGGACATTCAGAAACTTGCCACACAGTGGAGGGGTCGGCTGAGTCTCTTGAGCGGGGCAAATGCAGGCACCATGCCATGGTGTGTGCATGCTGCTGCGCCCCGCGGCCCTTCACTACCCGAAGGAGTCTCAGTGCAGCTTACCATTTGCTTTCCCTTTCCCAGCAGTGCAGCTGCCAGGGAAGGGGGTAGTGCAGCAGCGGGTGCCAGTGGGTGGAGACAGCCACAGGGCTCCTTGGGACTAAGAGGAATGACACCACTATCTTTCCTTGCCCCCACATGAGGAGCAGAGAATGGCCCACCCTTGATTTCCCTTTCCACTCTTCTTACTCCTCGAGAGTAAGAGAAGTGACATGGGAAACCCAGCATAGCCCCCTATATGCCTATGTCACCTCCGGAAGTGACGTAAGTACTTCGAGGCCACCCCCCCCCATCAAAAATGACCTAGCAACAGGGCTGTATGCATGCACCGACTAGTTTCTGGTAATAGCCGAGTCATGGCATTCATAACAACCTCTGAGCTTGCTTAGGCTGAAAGTGTGTGACTAGCCAGAGGTTACCCAGTAAGTTTCAATGGCAGAGTGAAGATTCAAACCCATGCCTCTCAGATCTTAATCTCTGGGTCTGGTCACACGGACCTCTTACTGCGCTAGTTTTCCCGCAATTCTTATATCCGCGACATTTTATATCGCTTGGAGGTGGTCAGACGGTCCCTCTGTCTTCCGCTTCCCTCGCGTGAAGTACTGTTCACACAGGCGGGGTTTTTTTTTTGTTTTTTTAAAATCTGGGCATGCGCTCGTCTTCCCATGCGCTCGGGCGTACATACAAACTAATAAAAAGACCTTCGCTGTCCTTTCTCCTACCCGCTGGCGGCAAACACCCCCCCCAACCCAAGCACAAGAGCCGGGAGTGCCAGACCCTCCTCGGAGTGGGCGAGAGGTTTAGGAGGCGCGAACCCTGTCGCCTAACTTTTCACTCCCCTTCGGGCAAGAGGCACTGCCCGGGCTTCCTCCCCTGCCCGGCAGCGGCTTCCCTTCCCAGCCCGCCTCCTTTTCTCTCCCGCGGTGCCTTGCACTGATAAGCGAGGGAGAAGCAGCAGGAGGGAGTGGGTCTGTGTATGTGCAGCCACCGCCATGCGGAGAAGGGACCGGCCCGGGTGGGGAGGCGGTGTGGGTAGAACGAGTTGGGAGAGCGAGCGAGAGCGGCTCTGGCTGGCTAGCTGGCCGGCCGGCCGGCGCACACACCCGGGAGTGGCTTTGAACTCGCTCGCTCCCTCCCAACAAAGTTCCTGGCTCTGCCTGTGCTCAGCAGGTTATTTTGCTTGTTTGACAGCTGGGCGCAGACGGCGGCCTCAGTGGGATCTAAAAGACCAAAATAAAAGCTAGCGCCTGTTTGCACAAGCGCATAGCTATAACCGGAAACACAAAAAAAAACCCAACCGGGGGGAGGGTAGCGCAGTCATGGCGGATTGCTGTCCAGATACCAAAACCGCGGATACAAAGCGCGAGATGTCGGAAAACACCTGTTCCAATGGGTGTCAAAAAAACGCGGATAAAAGAGCGGAAACCACGGGACTCTGCCGGCTTCGGTGCGGGAGGCGGGTTTGCCTATGTAGACAGGAACCTTTAATGCGCGAGGGATCAGCAGCGAATCCCGCACTAAACGTCCGTGTGAACACACCCTCTGTAACCACTACAACATACTGGCTTTCCCCAGTTTCCTCCCTAGTAAAAGAATAACAGTACCTTTTCCAGTACATTGTACTTGCTATGGATTTCTGATCCCTTCATGATTGCTGTCCATTGATTATTCTTCGAGGCTTGAGCACAAGAGTTATGAAAAACCCCATATGAACATTAGTTTTGTCAATGTACAGGCTGTGTCCCTGTGCTAGCATCACAATCAATGATGATTGTCAGCATTGGGCAGCACAAATACAATGCATCTAGCTGAACAGACAATAGTATCCCCCTGCAAAGAAAATGTATCATTTTTTTAAAAAAAAAACTCTTGCATTACTTTGAGTATGAGAGAGAAACCATGATGATAATGAATGCCAGACATTCTGTGATCATCAGGGAATTTTATGAAAAAGATGTTACAAAGGAGCATATGGTTAAATGTGCAAAAGTCTATCTAAATCCCATTCTCATACGGTCTGGAGATCCCTGGTGTTAGGAACAGCAATCTAAACTTCTTCAATGTTACTATGTATTTGATAGCAGAATACAGGGGATCAGGGCAAGGAAGAGAATGGGAGCTAAAGGGAGGAGACTGGTAAATTTCCAGGTATAGTCAGGGCTCTTTTTGTAGCAGGAACTCCTTTGCATATTAGGTAATACACCCCTAATGTAGCCAATCCTCCAAGGGCTTACAGACCTCTTCTTACAGGGGCTACTGTAAGCTCTTGGGGGATTGGCTACATTAAGAGAGTGTTGCCAAATATGCAAAGGAGTTCCTGCTACAAAAAGAGCCCTGCGTATTGATAGGGAATTATGATTTATATTCAATGGTGGAGTAAGAACCAGAAGAAATAACGTCAGACTGAGGGAAGTATTTTGGCTGATTTCCCATAACCAAAGAGGGGAAGGTCAAACAATTATTTAGGCTATCAGGATGGAAGGGAAGACCTTGTGGTGTTCCTGTGTCTTCTACTACATCCTGACAAGGGAAGGCATTGTAGTAGTAAAAAGACTTGCTTTCGACTCGATGCCTGGAAATCAGGGTACCTTTCTGAGTATTGAATTTACCTGAGTGGAGGCTGTATATTTTTAGGCCTCTGGCACTGGTGAGGTTTTGTCCTGTTGTGGGCAGATCTGGGGCCCTCCACTCTGAACTCCATAGTGTAGAACATGCCACCATCTGGCATTGCCATTAGTTCCTTGTACATTATGCTGCATAGTGCAGAAGAAAACCAAATTAAAGTAGGCCATGGTAATTGCCCACAAATATATAAAAGAAGACAGAAGGAGGAGGGGAATTATTCATCTCATGAGCAGCAGTTGGTTTAAATGACAGGAATACAGATGCAGAGTCAAACATAAGAAAACTTTTGAACTTGCAGATCAGTTCAGAAAGGGAACATCCTATCTGGAGAGGTTGCGGGCTTTCCTGTCTTGCACATCTTCAAGCATTTGTTCTAAGGCCATTTCATACATCACAGTTTTTCTACAGAGATTACTTTCTTATCGAATATACATAAATTCTGCAAGGTGTGAAGCAAGGTTTTAGAATTTTTCATATAGTCAGAAGAGAAGGTAAATGTAAACCATACTTGAAACAATAAATTGTGTTTGCAAATGCTTTTTTATAATTATAAGCAGTCAATATCTGATATTTGCTTTGAAAAAGAGGGCTTAATTAAATAACTTAATCTGGGCATTGATGTCTCATGGATGCTAGACTGGAAGCAACACAGATTTTCATGGTTTAAATAATTCAAAAAAGAAACCTGATTATCTTTGTCACAGATACGGCCAGAAATGTAAGGGAACAGTTGCTGATCTTGACTGAGAAGATCATGGAAGATGCTTCTACAGGACAGAACAAAGGCTGGCCTGGTTCTCAGCTAAAGGTGCCAGACAGGGAGTCCAGACAGCCAGAAGAGAATACACATGGAGACGGATAGGGAACAGAGAAGTGATAGACTAATATGCTGTCTTGTAAATTAGAAGCAATATAATTAATATTAATAGATATGTTTCTGGGCCCAGATTCAAGAAGCATCTGAGAAAGGCAAAAATGTCCCACTAAATATAGAAGTGAAGATACAGTGAAGATAGGGTACATTGGCTGGGGGTTCAACAGATAATTATATCTGTGATGGACCTGAAATTACCATTTCTGACATTCTTTGTTACGATAAAAAGTAGTGAGAGTGAACCAACACAGCTTATATATATTTTAAGATGATACATGAATTAAGATAACTTGCTATGTTGGTTGAGGTTATAAAATAGTTAACCAAGAATGTGAGCACTATTGGGACAGTTAGCTATGGTCGTATGATGATTCTGAAAACCTATAAACATAAGGGAACTGAACTGATCTGCATTTGATGATGCTCCTTGCATGTACCCTGCTTACTTCTGGTAATAAATAACAGTTCAATTAATTGTCCTCCCTTATTTATCTGTGTAAAATCAATGGATAGCATTATTCATTCTTTTATACTAATCTATGTTAAAAGTATAAATAATTATCTGTAATATAAAGATAAAAAGGAGGCAAGGTTGTCTGGTAATATTTTACTTGCATATTATATCCACAATGAACCAAAAATATATTTGAATTGTATCTCATGCCAGAAGATTAATAATCTGATCTAGGAAAGCTAGCTAGATGCCTAGAGCTTTTAAATTACATGCCTATATCTGAATCAGGCCTGAGCAGAGTCATCTGGAATAGGGATGGGCACAAAGTGGCTCAAAAACTAAAGTTCATGACAAATTTTGGTTGGTTTGTGGTTTGTGAAGTCACGTTTGCGGCAGGCCAACCAGCATGAACTTTCCACGAACTTTCAAGCTGTTTGTGGAGGTTCGTACTAGTTTGTGAACAGATATACTTCTAGACAGACGTCTCTGCTCGGTCTAAGTGTTCAAATGCACAGAGGATTTCCATCTGACTCTCCTCTAACTTCCCTTCAAGTTTGATGAGGATTGGATTTATGGAGTCTGAATTACAGCCCCTCAAAGAAGGTGCCCCCAGGAAAGTGCTTTCTGGAGAAATGACTGTGCAAGCTAGAGAGACCAAACTCATAGAGGATCTCTGGCTTACTCTCCTCTACCTGCTCTCCAAGTTTGGTGAGGACTGGATTTATGGGGTCTAGGTTATGCTCCCTCAAAGAAGATACCCTCAGGAAAGTGGGGGGGTTGGAGGAAAGGCCAGGCAGTCATTTCTCCAGAAAGCACTTTTCTGGGGGGGGCACCTTCTTAGGGGGGCCGTAACTCAGACCCTGTAAATCTAATCCTCACCAAATTTGGAATACAAGTAAAGGAGTGACAGCTGGAGATCCTCAACAATTTGGCGACTTTAGCTTGAACAGAAACCATTCCACTGGGTCATGAACTTCATGAACTTAACCTGTTCATTTGGCTGCTAAAAGTTTGTGACAGTTAGTGGTTCATGAACTGGGCACACCATGGACCATGAACTGAACTGCAGTTTTCCAGTTCATGACCATCCCTAATATGGAACACCTTGCTGGAGATCTATTCCTACATTCACTAGGAACCATTTTGTTACTCAGACTAACAGGGGCAGTTGGGACCGGATATTAAATGTGAGCACTCTTTCACCTCCCTACTTTTTTTTGCTGGAAAAGTTGCTTTACCATCCTACAGTATGGGATTAGCTGGTCAATTCTAGAGTAAGCAGAAACTTTTTGGTCAGTGTCCAATTGGCCTTGAGCCAGTCATTTTCCTCCTGCTTCATACTCTGTGTTGGGGAGAGGTTTAGAATTCTCAGAGCGGACTCCTAAGGTACTAACTAAGGTGGCAGTTTGTGTGGGCTCACTGTTAAATTAATTGCATTGGCAAGCACTCTGAGGTAACTTAGGACAGGGAGAGGTAACCAAACTGGACACTCTAGGTTGTCCAATCCAAGTTCCTGGGGAAAGAAGCTGATGGCTAACCCCTGAACCTTCATGCTAACCAGTGTAGGGGAATGGCCTTGACTGACAGAATTTTTCAGTACAGTTTTGGTGTGCAGGTAAGGACAAGTGAAGAGCAGCTACGTAGTGCTTGGGCTTGTACCCTGGTGGGATTGCTGAAACATTGGTAAACCTATCGGGGAGCCTCTTAAAGTGTCTGCACTAATAAATAATTTACTTATTACAGTTCAGCCTTTAAAATATTTAATAAAGGACTGCCAAGAGAGGGGGATGGGGGGATTGGGGTTCTTTCTCACTGTGGGGATCCTTGGAGCTGGCCAAATGTGTGGTTTGCTTTTCTATGATGATCGGGTTGGGTTTGGGTAGTATGAGAGGTGGGGGGCAGAAGATATCTTTGTCTACATGTTCCTTGGAGATGTTGAGAGCTGCAGTGGTAGAAACTGGCATCATGCTGAAGCTGACTTAGGGCAACCACATAGGGCTTTCAAGACAACAGGCATTCAGAGGTGGTCTACACAGCAACCCTGGACTTTCTTGGTGGTCTTCCATTCAAGTGCTAACCAGGGCTAACTCTGCTTAACTTACAAAATCTGATAAGATCAGGCTAGCACAGGCCATCAATACCTTAATAAAGACCTTACTGTGTCATGAAATTTTAATCTGTATTATTGTTTTAAAAAGGTAAAGGTAAAGGTTTCCCTTGCTCAAAAGCCAGTCGAGTCCGACTCTAGGGTTGCGGTGCTCATCTCCATTTCAAAGCCGAAGAGCCAGCGCTGTCCGAAGATGTTTCCGTGGTCATGTGACCGGCATGACTAAACACCGAGGTGCACAGAACGCTGTTCCCTTCCCGCCGAAGTGGTACCTATTTATCTACTTGCAATTTCTTGCTTTCGAACTGCTAGGTTGGCAGGAGCTGGAACTAGAGACGGGAGCTCACTCCGTCATGCGACACCCTGGGTCTCGAACGGCTGAACTACCGACCTTCCACAGCCTGCAGTTCAGCGTCTTAACCACTTGAGCCACCGCAGCTCCTGTTTTATTGTTTTAGTAACAAAAATATTTATGGTTAAAATAATTCTTTTAAAAAACCCTGCTAGAGTTGCCATGGCTTTCAATACCTGATAGAGACAGTCAATATACACTGACAAGAGTATCAGGAAGTTGTCAATGGAGACAGTGATAGAGTTTATACTTTTTAAAAGGTCCAGAGAACTGCCAGCCAGGAAATCATAGAGAGGAGGATGACAGAGATAGATGGGGAGTGATTATATCTGTGAGAAAAACTAAGAGAGAGGGAAAAAATAACTGCAAACCTCATGCTGGCTGCAAAGAAGATTTGTTTGGTCACAGCAAGATATTGGCAGTTAAATCAATACAATATAACATAACTTTTATTCTCAGTCCTCTCCCCTTAGTGCCAATGGGCACATTGATATTTACTTCAAACGCTGTGTTATTGGTTTCTTCTTCTTGTTGTTCTTTTTGTATCTCTTACACAAAGCATAGTTTCAACATAGTGTAAGCTGGAAACAAAGATCAAACCTAATAGTTTTGTAGTATGGAAACTGTTTTTTACTAGTAGGTATAGCTTATACACCAATATGTGTGTCAAGTGCTCTACTGTCTCCGTTCTTGCATATCCCCAGAACATCTTTGTGTATAAGGTAATTGATGGATGATGGATCAAGGAACAGGGTGGATAAAGCAGAGCATGCGTATAGAGCAACTGTGATCTGGTTTTGAAAATTTGGAAGGGGCAGGGTCATTTCGAGGGGGAACTAGAGGGAATGCCAGTCTGGCAGTAGCAATATTTCCCCTCCTCCCTTGCGAGCAAACACACACTCTCCCTTCCCTTTGCTCCTTCCCCAGGGCAACCAGTGCCACCCAAAACTTTCCGTAAATCCTCCGAGAGCAGCTTGCTCTGTATTCCTCCATAGCAGCTTCCTCTTTCCAGCGTATCCTATTTCCTGCTTGGGAGAGTAGAGAAAGCAAGCCTTCCTTTGATTGGCTGAGGGTTC
>NW_015177046.1:522289-575418 GCF_001447785.1 Gekko japonicus | reverse complement strand
TGGGGGATGCTAAAGAGAGCATGCCAGAGAGAGAGAGATGGATTCCCTTTTCCATTTCTAACAGATGGGGGGGGGAACCTAACAGTACAGCTTGCATTCCTTATTAGTGAAAGGGAGCAAGAGTCCAGCAGCACCTTAAAGACTAACGAAATTTGTGGCAGGGCATGAGCTTTCACGAATCACTGCTCACTTCTTCCTATACAGTCAGAATGTGAGTCCATCTGTCCTTATATCTTGGAGAGTGAAGTGGTTTCAGATGCTAAATGACAATAGCCGGCATTGTTAATAAGAGAAACAACCTAGGTCTCAGTTCAGTCCAGGAATTTACATTGTCTTGAGCTTCATTATCAGTTGCAATTCAGCAGTCTCTCTTCTAATCTCCCTTTGAAATTCCTTTGTTAGCGAACTGCTACTCTTAGGTCAGCAACTGAATACCCTGGAAGGTTAAAATGTTCTCCCACTGGTTTTTGAATGTTGTGGTTTGTAATAGCAGTAGGAAAAGTAAAAGTCTAGTAGCAGAGACACTTTAAAATTTCCTTTTGCCCTGTGTGAAGCCCAGAAAGAACATTGGCAAGAAACTGAGACTTATAAAAGGAATGACAGGATTGCCCATTGGAAACAATGGGAGAGGCTTGAAGGCCCATTGGAGATAATGGGAGCCAGGCATGTTAATTGACTTGCATGGGTTCCACTGAAATATATTGCAGCACAAAAAAAGTTGCAAAGAAAATGTGGAATGGTTTTTCCATTAAGGTCTTTGGGCCCAGATAGGCTACTCTGGGATGAAGTGGAAAGACAGTCCCTAGGAATAGAATCTGTGCTCTGGTACTGGAATGACAGTCCCCAGAGTGGAACAATGATCCCTAGCAATAGAATCTGTGCTGTGGGACTAGAATGACAGGTCACAGAGTGGAATGACAGGACAACCCGTGGGAATAGGCTCAGTGCTCTGGAACTTGTAGGAAAAAGAATTTGAAATGAGAAGATTGCTGCTACTCCTGTCTCGTCATTAATTGGAGAGCTGTTGATTTTATAATAAATTTTTGATATATTGAAACCAATTAACATCTTGACTATTTTCTTTGTGCTTTTGAAGCAGTTTTTCTCCAGGTAGGCTCGCCAGCTCTGAGTTAGGAAATACCTGGAGGTTTTTGGTGTGGAGCCTGAGCGTGACACATGTCCGGTGATGTCAGGGGGTGTGGCATATGCAGATAAGTTATGCTAATGAGTTATGTGAATGAGCTCATGCACCTCTTTTTCTACAAAATGACCCCTGGGCAGGGGCAAAAGAACATGAACTTAAAAAAAAATGTTCATGATACAGTTTTCAATTTGCACATGAATTGTGATCCAGAAACATCCCTCTCTAAGATTTCAGTCAGATAAGTGAGGGGGAAAAATCAGATTATCCAGCCCTGCCATGCCTGATGTTTCATAAATTGCTGTTTTAGTGCAGAAATTTTGGTTTTGAGGCACCTGACAATGACCATACCTGAAGAAAACAATTCAATCAAAGATGCTGGAAATGGCCTCACAACATTACAGCAACTAAAAGTAAATTTTGGTTTTGAGGCACCTGACAATGATCATACCTGAAGAAAACAATTCAATCAATGATGCTGGAAATGGTCTCACAACATTACAGCAACTAAAAGTAATTCAATCAAAGATGCTGGAAATGGTCTCACAACATTGCAGCAACTAAAAGTAAGGGACCAGTTATGTTTCAAGAGCAGAGTGAATGCAATGCCACAGTAGTCAAAGAATAAGTTGTAGTTTGTTTGGTTTTGAGTAAAAAACCTCCTTGAGACAGTCAGGAACTGAGACTCCTCTGAGAGTATGGGGTTTTTTCCAGTTGATTTGCAATTGTCTCTTGGAAATCTGTGACTTGCCTCTAATCTTTTCCTAAAGATGTCTCATAAAGGCCAAAGCTTCCATGTTCTAATGGTGCCATAAAATACAGTATTCTTTACATCAGATAACATATGAAAGTTTGGCAGCTTCTGAGGCCTGTTTAATAAAGCTTACCAATAACAGTAATCAGATATTTTATAGTGTTGTACATCAGATTTGTTTTCTAGAAAATAGGAAGGATCTTGGAATCAAACAAGGAATAATCTCATGAGTGGCTACAATCCGTTTTATCTTCCCCTATTAAGTAGGATTTTTGGAGACCACTGACCCAGACTTCTTTGACCACTGGCAATTTTCATCTGTTTTCAAAAGCAGAATAAGGACCATCTTTGTGAATACACTGTAGAGTTGCCAACTTTCAGATGAGGCTTGGAGAGCTCCCTGAATTACAATAGAACTCAAGACTACAAGGATCTATTCCGCTGGAGAAAATGGTTGCTTTGGAGGGTGGACTCTGTGACATTATATCCGGCTGAGGCCCCTCACCTCTCCAAACCCCACCCTCCCCAGGCTTCACCCTCAATTCTCCAGACATCTCCGAACAGGGAGTTGGCAACCCTATGAAATAAAGGCTGCTTTAAATAATTCTAGGAAGCTACATTCAACCATAAGGAGAGCTATTTATGGACAATTGCTGCCTTATATTGCAATTAGTGGATTTTCTGTATGCCTCTTAATATGGTGAAAGTTTATTTGTAGTGTTGTATAGAAATATTGATTTCTAAAAGTCTCCTGCCTTCTCCTGTGATGTCTTTCTGATAACAGGCTGTGCCTTATTTCCTGTTGCAAGTCAAATGGTGGGCCAGATGGCCTGAACAACTTTATAACCCACATTCTTCACACTTCCATGCTAGAAGCTAGACTGTAAGGCTCCACACTAGGCCCCACATGCGAGACGTACACAATGAAGTAGCTGGAAACTGGGTCACATGACTGCAGGAGGGGCCTCCAAACTTCTAGCCATTCCTGTGTTGCAGCTATGGCAACCTGAAATTGGCCACACACCCCTGCTGCTCGTGATTGGCTGAATGGCCACGGCTAATCATGATTAGATTGGGGTATAATTGATTGATCCCTATGGGAGTGAGTTCTCTTGCTCTTGCTCTCTCCCCTGTCATTGTTTGTTTTATTGCACCTGAAATGCTGTCTCTTGGAAAACAAAGACCTGCTTTGTGACTTGGACCACATGCTTGTGCAAAGATGGGATTTCCCTTCAAAATCCCTTGGTATATACTTGGACTGTTGGATGTTCCTGATTTTGGTAACTATGAATCTCATTAATGTGTAGTTAAGGCAAATCACCTTAGCCTTTGTTATTTTGTAATCTCCTAGTCTGTTTGCTGTGCTCTGTACTGAATAAAGATCCTTCTTATTTCTAATGGTCTCTGATGTTGTACTTAAATTCCAAGTCTAAGTCTTGTGCCTAACCCTGACCACATACGCTACCATGGGAGGGTAAAAAGCATGCATCTCTGGATTGAGTTGCTAATGTGTTCTGTCCCAGATGCCAACTAAGGGTTTGGAATCTCTTTCCTTAGGAAAAGCAGGGACTAGTGAAAAGAGGTTCTTATGGCAAATTGTCTGGAAACCAGAGAGGGTATAGACCATCTTGTGGTTTGTTGTTTAATGTACTGAAAAGTACAGGATTCCTTCTCATCCCTGGCCTGGCCTGGGTGGGCTAATCCTGTACAAGTGACATCAAGAAAAACCTTCAGTCTGCCACTATACATGAAAAGTGCACCACATGAAACAGTCCAAAAGCCTCTGCATGGCTGCCATAATAAGTATCAAACCTCTGTATAAGATAGCATGATGACTGGCAGGGGTCATTTCCTGCAGGAACGCACAGGAGCAGAGCTCCGGCAGTAAAGAGCCCAGGGGGCAGGCACGTGCAACAAGCCTCGCCCACTGCTCCCAGCCACCCCGGGCCACGAGGAGCACAAGGATCTGCGCCTTCACCCCCACCTATAGCTAGCAATCCAAAACAGTCCAGTGGAGCCTGAGCAGTGAGTGTTGCCTTCTGACACACTTCCGGTGATGTCAGGGTGTGTGGCATATGCAAATAAGTTATGCTAATGAGCTCCTGCACCTCTTTTTCTATGAAATGACCCCTGATGACTGGTATCTGTACACGAACAATAACTGTACAACTTCCTGCAGACTATACCACAGCGGTTTTTTGCCTTGGTTCTGGTGATACCTGATAGTTTATGGAAACTACCAAATTTACACACAGCTCAAAATTCTTAAATCTTGTGATTACCAGCCATTTAAGAGGTAACCTTAGCACTTCCTAGATATGAACACTGCCCTCTATAATGTGTGTCAATGTCTCTATGTACACACGTGAGGCATGTACCCTTTGTGATACTGAGGAGTCCTAGGTTAGTTCTTCACACTGTTGCCATGCAACCACTCTAGATGGTACTATTAAAGACTCTGAAATATGACTACTTTGCTGAACTATGAAAAGTGTATGTCAGGGCAATGGACACAACTGTAACCCTAGAGCATTGCCCTATGCTGGACTGTGGAATGTGCACTGTGGCCAAGAGGATCCTTGTGCATAGAAGCATGCCAAACCAGATGTAGACCGTGGACTACAGAAGCCTCCTGCCCTTGCACCTTTGCAGCCATGCCAGCACCAGGATGCGTACCAGCAGCCCTGGCCTCCATGCATGCATGCAGCAACAGACCAGAGAAGGAATCCATGCTCTGCTACAAGACAGATGTCCCTGAGCAGATGCCATAAAGGAGTCTCTTCCCCACCATGCAGGCATCCCACCCTCTTTGTGTGTTAACTTCACCTGGAAAGACACACATTCCTCTCCAGCCTAAGACAAAAGGATGTGCCCAGCTGACAATAGCGAGCCATCACATCTTCCTCCCACCCATCAAGATAATGCCACTGTCAAACATCTGGTTGTTAATCCAAAGCACTGGCTCTACAACATGATTGGTGCTTCTCTTTCTTTCCTTTGTCCCACCCCCTTCCCCCCAGAGGTGTCACTCCCAGCCAAACATCACATTTCAATTGCCCAACCATTAATCCTTTTTCTGCCCCATTCATAGTTTAAGTTTTGTTAACATCTCCTGGAGACCAGGTGACCACTGGAGCATCTAGCCTCTGGTCACATTTTAGGTATATAAGGAGAGCCCTCTCTGGGTGCACACTCATGCCTCTTGCTATTGCCTCTCCTACCCCCACCCTGTCTTGTTGATTCCAAATCTAGGCCTGTTTCGAATCAATCCATGTGTGTTGCTGGTCAACTCACAATCCCTCCCCCCTCATTGTGTCCCATTTTTCACTGCATGATCCAAGCATCTCATTGGACAGGTAAAGTATTACCCCACTAACAATAATCCTGCTCATACAAATGCCTCTATCCTTTCAAGTCTATATTCTTAGCTCTGTATTGCATGTGTGAATGCTTGATTTTTGTATGTTTTTTTCTTTTTTAAAAAAATATTATTTTCTCAGAAAAAAGGTGGGATACAGAAGGGAAAAGGGGGTGGGGGAAAATATAAATTCATCAGGTTTGTCAAATAATATAAGCTGTTACATACAACAAGTAGATTTTTGTTTGTATGCTTGAAGAACCTTTAGTAAAGAAATCACTATTTTAGCTATACAGCCTCAGTGTCTATTCCTGGGTCCTGGGAACTCTAACTCCTGTAAACACAGGTTATGATCCTATAATTAAATAGTCATAATCCCCCCACATTTATTAATAAAATAAGGCAATTTGGCTAACAACACCATTCAAGATTTAATTGTTTTAAATTAATACTTTCTTTCTGTGCTGCCAAGAAAATACCATTACTTAGAAGGCACATTGTGAAAGATGATTGCATATATCCAAGATGCTGAAATACTGTGATGCAAAATGTTGTGTTTATAAAATAAAGTCTAGCGGGCATAAGTGATATTGCAGTCTTTATTCATTCTTGCCAGAACATCTTGAACTGTTTCATGTCTCATTTATACCCAAGCCATCACCAGCACTGTTCCCTTGTTCCTGTTCCACAGGAATCTGAAGGGACCTCCCCCCCCCACTTTTAAAATAAGTACTTTCAAGTAAATATGTTTAGACTTGGGATCAGACATAAAAAATTGTCCCACGGGAGAGCAGCATTTCAGAGGGAGCACCGACAGAGCAGACAGAGCAGGCTTCCTAACAGAGCTATGATCTAATCCCTCAGAATAAGAACTGTTAAAATATAAAGCACTAAGGTCTTGGAGTGGTGGGTGTACATGAATTTTAAGACAGCTCTGGCTGTGATTTGTTACTTAGTGAAACTGAAACTTTTGGGTTTAAGAGAGTTTTTTCTCACAAATTTATATAGGATGAAATTAACTTAAATACAGATACTTCAGCATAACTGTGTTGGATTGTGTAGTTTATTGTGTTAATCAGCCCTGACCTGTATAGCCCGGGCTAGCTCAATCTCATCAGATCTCAGAAGCTAAGCAGGGTCAGCCTTGGCTAGTATTTGGAAGGGCAACCGCCAAGAAATACCAGGATCATGATGAAGAGGCAGGCAATGAAAAACCATATCTGAAATGAGTCGTGCCTTCAAAATAAATCTAGCTCACCACTTAGCGGTGCATAAAAAGAGCTAGAACTTCTGGCTGCCAGACAATCTTAGGATTTCCTGGCTACTCTACACTCAATGCCACACGATAACACTTAATTATTATTGTGTTAATCAGATTTTCCATAGCCAGTCCGTTTGCATTGCATCTCGCACACCAGTCATTTTTAAGATGTAGTCTACATTAGTGACAACACAGAAGTAGAATATCCTTTGATCCACAAAGGCTGTGGTCACACACACTAAATAATCCACTTTGAGTGTGCTTTCAAACTGGATTTTGCCAGTTCACACAGTAAAAATCCAGTTTGAAAGTGGATTATTTAGTTGTGTGTGACAGCAGCCAAAGATTTAGGTCGGATCTGCATTTGCATTTTTAAATTAGTTTCATGTTGCTGTGATACTGTCTTTCTCTATGCTTGTTTGAACATTGTTTGGAAAAGATTCATTTAAAATGGTGCAGAGGCGCAATGAAAGTGGAGCCACCACGAGAGGGCGATAAACATATGCGGACATGCAAAAGTATGCTAACATTGTTGGGGTGTGAAACCGAAACCAAATGTAGACAGCTTTTCTGAAGACGGAGTCAGAAGGCTGAGACACCGGTGGGAAAGACAAATGCAGATTCGACCATAAGCTTGGATCCTATACCTTTGCTCCATGTGTGCTTCTCTAAGGGTGCTGCAAAGGCAATCCTCCACTGCAAAGCTTAGTTCTTCTGGTTCTAGGTACTTTGGGGCTCATAGAAAAATTGTGAAAATGAAAGTGCTTAGTGTGAAAGGAAGTGAGGTCTGCAGTGAAGGACCACCTCAGCAGCAAGCACAGAGCAAAGATATATGATCCTAACTAATCATTGCAAATGAAGAAAGTTTTGCTGTGAAAATACAGAATGTGTATCTTGACCCAGCAATGGCAACACACATGTAGAAGCAGTCTTATGCATCACACATACATGAAACTGCCTTATTATGAATCGGACCATTGGTTCATCAAGGTCAGTATTGTCTATTCAGATTGGGAGCAGTTCTCCAGGATCTCAGGCAGAGGTTTTTCACATCACCTACTACTGCCTGGTCTTTTTAACTGGAGAAGCCAGGGATTGAACCTGGGAACTTCTGCATGCAAAGTGGAGGCTCTTCCACTGAGCCACAGCCCCCCATATCTCTTGCTGAAATGGAGATAGACATATCCAGAAGGGGGAACAGATGCTCAGCTCCTTGAATTGATTGACTGATTGATTTATCAAAACATCCATATCCAGTCTGCTCCCTACCAAAAGGGGGAGCTGCGATAGATTCCAAAAGTATCACATGCACAAGCAGACCAATAACACAATAGATAAAATTTTAAAATGCTATTAAGCAAAACTGATCACCACACAGAAACAATACAAATTCCAGGTTTTAGCAAAATCCCTCTTAAATAAAACTGCCTTGCATGCCTTCCTAAAGTCTGCCAGGATCAATAACCATCTAGTAAGAGGCCTGTATAGGTTTCTGCCCTCAAGCCTGTCAAGGAATGAGAGGGGAATCCTATACTTTTACAATACATTTAACAACAACCCAGAGAGGTAGACTACCCTCTCTGAATTTCAGAACAATAGGCCACCAGAATCCCTTTTTAACTAGTCCCGGCTTTTCCCCAAGGGAGGAATTCTAAACCTTTAGGTTAGCCTCTGGGACAGAACACATTAGCACCTCCTCAGAGATGCACAGTTAATGCTCAATGGTAGCGTGTGGCCAGGTAGGCACAGGAAATACTTGGAATCTCAGTTACAACATCAAAGACCATTTAAAAACAAGAATAAGGTTTATTCAGTCAGAGCTTAGCAAAATAGACTATAAGTTTACAAAATAAGAAAGCCTAAGGCGATTTGCCTTGACTAAACATAATGCTTCATAGTTACCATGTCAGGAACATCTACAGTCCAAATAGTCCAAGGGATTTTGAAGGGAGATCCCATCATTGCACTCCATGTGCTCTAAGGCACAAAGCAGTCCTTTGTCTCTTCCAGGGAGCACATGTCCAGGTGCAATAACAGGCAACAACAGGAAACCAAGAAAGCAAGAGACGAAAAGAACAAGGGACAGAGAGTCTCTCTCTCATTGGGTCTGAACAGATATAGTCTAATTTCAGTCTCAATCAGCTGTGGCCATCAGCCAATTGGAGTGGACATAGGTGTGTTCAATTTGTTGGTTGTCATGGGGACAACTGGGGATAGGCTGGAAGTTTGGAAACCACACCCGCAGTCAGGTGACTCCCAAACTCCAAACTTCATTGCGTACGTGACTGTTTGCCTGAGGTCTGCCATTTGGCATGAATGTGTGAAAGAATGTGGGTTTATGGCATGCTATTGAGGCCATGGGGCCTACCATTTGGCTTGTAAAAGGAAGTAAGGCACAGCCTGTTACCAAAAGACAGAACAGGAGAATGCAAGAGACATTTAGAAATCAATATTTCTATACAAGGCCATTCTACAGCCCTAGGGCTATTGCTGGTAAAGCCCATGAACGTGCTGAAGCTGTACTCTAAGGGGACAAACAACAGGAGGGTGTTGCTGACAGAATGGTAACTAGGGCACAGGTTCATTCATACTTGATCTCAGTGTGCAACATCAAGGTATAAATGTGCACATACCTATCTGTATCTATATAGATATTCAGGTGGGTAGCTGTGTTGGTCTGAAGCAGCAGAACAAAGTTTGAGTCCAGTGGCACCTTTAAGACCAACAAAATTTTATTCAAGCTACTAGGAAGAAGGCTCATTGTGGAAATAAATACAAAGAGCTCTAGGAAGAGGCTCTGGGAGAGTGCCCCAGCCTTGGGCACTCAGCGTCAATTTGCTGTGGCAACCTCAGCAGGGTATAGTGACAGAGAGTCCACCATTTTCTCCTGGGAAACTGATCTCTGCCATCTGAAGAGCAATTGTAATTCTGCGTGATCTCTGCCCCTCCCCTGGAGTCTGGCAACTATGGTTCCCCATGAGGGAATGGCTGGCTTGGAGGGTCGAGTCTATGGCATCACACCTGTCTGAGATTCCGCCCCTCCTCAAACTTCACCCTCTCCAGTCTCCACCCCTCAAATCTCCAGGAATTTCTCAACCTAGAGTTAGCAACCCTATCTCCCTCCCAGCCAACCATCAACCCACCGTTATCTGACCCCTGGCTTCAGCTTTCCATCTCCTCCCCCTCCCTCCTAGAGAGCAGTTGTAATTCTGAGTGTTCTCCAGCCCCCATCTAGAGATTGGCAACAATGGTTCCTCATAAGGGAATGGCTGGCTTGGAGGGTGGAGTCTATGGAATTGTACCTGTCTGAGGTCCCACCCCTCCTCAAACCTCACCCTCACCAGGCTCCACCCCTCACATCTCCAGGAATTTCCTACCTGGAGTTCGCAACCCTATCCAGTGTTCCCTCTAAGCTGAGTTAGTGTGAGCTAGCTCACAGTTTTTTAGCCCCTGGCTCACACATTTTTGTCTTCGCTCAGGAAGAATGGCTCCAGAGCAAACTAATTTATGCAGTATCCAAATCGCTCGCTCACAACTTTAATGCCAGTAGTTCACAAAGTAGAATTTTTGCTCAAAAGACTTGACAGCTTAGAGGGAACATTTTCTCCCCAAAGGCCAAAACAGCTAGGGGATTGGGAGTCCGTGAGACAGGCAGCTGAGTGGGCCAAAGGCTGGGGAGGCATGTGGAATTCTCACATGAAAACTCTTTTATTTATTTATTTATTTAGGTATTTTTACCCCACCCTCCCCGCAAGCGGGCTCAGGGCGGCTTACAAGGGGCGAAAGGAGAGATAAGCTTTTGTGTGTATACACACTTCTTCAGATATGAAGTACCTTGAATAAAACTTTGTTGGTCTTAAAGGTGCCACTGGACTCAAACTTCATACATCTATATAGCACTGCACAGTCAGATTTGAATAAAAGAGTAAAAGAGAGGGCAGGTTAAATTTAGACTTTTATCTTTCCCCATGTATAATCTCTGCTGCCAAAGCTACCATGCTGACTATCCATTGGATACCTAAGTATATGCAAACCAACATGCGAATCCGTGCTTGGGTGAACTATACCACGAAGATTTGGAGATTATAAATACCTCCAGAGGAACTGGTTGGCCACTCCATGAGACAGGATAGTAGACTAGATGGACCAGTGGTCTGATCCAGCAGGGTTCTTATGTTCTTATATTTGATATAAACTTTTTATATATAATAACTGCGTTTTTTCCCCATTCCTAACCAACAAGGATTTAAAGCGAAACAGTTGTGACAATGGGTATGTCAAAGGTGGTTGCCTATGGGATTTTTTTACAAGAATCCTTTAATGTATTAACAAATCCAGGAAGATAAGCAGACATGAATGGGTCATACATTATATATAATCTCATAAAGTGACTGACCTTGCTTCCATAGCAGGCAGCTCCCTCCAGAACTGTGCTGTCACTCAGTCACATTAATAAGTACACCGAGAGTTAAGGTGAATGCTGTTTAAAGGGACTACAGAAGAAAGCCCAAAAAAGAGCTGAGAGGCAGGAGCTTTGCTGCTGCTGGGGTTTCTTTTATTCCCCTCAGTTTTTTTTTTCCGTTTTCTTTTCAAGTCTATTGAACTCAGAAAAAATATGGATTTCCAAAAAAATTTTCTTTTCAAGTCTATTGAACTCAGAAAAAATATGGATTTCCAAAAAAAATCCCAGATCCAAATACTTTACCGGTATCAGGATCTGGGATTTTTCAGGAATTCCTAAATTTTGGAGTCTAAAAGACTCAGTACTGGGGGGGCAGGGGTGATTGCACACTCCTATCAAAGACAGTCTATTTGAAAATGTATCTACTCACAAACCTCCTTGAACAGCTTGAAAGTTCATGCCAGTTGCTCTGCCACAATCTTGACGTTACAATCTAGGAACCAGCCCAAATTCATCACAAACTTTAGTTTGTGAGCCGGTTCGTGCCCATCCCTAGTCTTGAAAGGACTTAATTTTCACCAAATGGTGTCCTCAATGTTTCTACTACACATTAAGCACTTCACAAAGTTCACCTTTCAAACCACAACCTGTGCTCTGCTTTTGAAGTTCATGAATTCTGTTCATTTCTTTTGCCCAACAAGGCACCTCTGCAAGAATTGACAGATAAAGCCCTCACAGGAATAACAAGCCAGTCTCTAAGTACAGCTTCTTTTTCCCCTCAGTTATCATTTAACCAACATAACTAGCACATACTCTGAACAAAATCTGTTAGTATTGCTTTTGGTCATCAACATCGCTGATCATTTCAGCCTGAGCTCTTTTCTTTTTAAAATGAAATGTTGAACTTACTGCCCTGGGAAGTGATATTGCCATTTCTTTAAAATAAAGAAGCTGCTTCATAGAAAACAATATCCTTGCCATGTACAACTATATTGTATTACTGAGAAAAGTGCAGTTCACTGTTCTATTGTCAATAGCAATGTTTATAGAGTTCATACAGAATCTCTTATCTAAAGTGATATAAATAGAGCTCACGCTATTGGGCTTCAGAGAGAAAGACATAATCCACCTTTTTAATAGCCAAGTAGGAGCTGTTATTTGTAACAAATAAAACTCCCATTTATGAAAAGATCAGTTTTCAACAGAGTGCTGTCATCGCTATAGACAAGGAGGTCTATCTGCAGTTCTAAAAAGCAAATAAAAATCATATTCAGTCATGACCATCTGGATCTGAATATGAAACTTTCAAGTATTTAGGACTGGATAGATTTTTAAATAATAAAACATTTGGCTCTCAGCCTTAGCCTAGAGTATCTATTGTGACTCAACTGTAGACCTGAAAGCTGCAGGAGGATGGGCCTGGAATTCCCTCAGAATTATCATGTATCTCCAGACTACAGAGATCCATTTCCCTGGAGAAAATGGCAGCTTCAGAGGACAGTCTCTATGACATCACATTGCCACTGAGCTCCCTCCTCTCCTCAGATGTCACCCTCCCTAGGCACCACCCACAAATCTCCAGAATTTCTGAAGCCAGGGTTGGCAACCCTAGCTATGTATGAATTTTACCAAGCATCTTGACTGGCTAATGGGCTTTGGGGATGGGGTTGTTGCCTTCTTCATAGCAATAAAAAATATGCATATGTTCTATGTATGTATGATTATACCATTAAATTAGCATAATTGTCCCAACTGGCTGTTGGTATTTTAAGCATTGACTGGGGACACATAGTAAGGAAGTTCCCTTCAGGGGCTCTGGGGATGTGGTGCATGACAGCCACCCTGGTTTGATGGTATGTTGTTCATGCTCCTCAAGAGGCCGGTGAGGGGCAGGGACAACAGCCTCTGTAGCTTCTGGGCCTAAAATGTACTTACTTCCCTTGTGTTGGAGAAGCAACAGCCTGCTAAGAGTCTAGTTACTTTGAATAATGCTAAAAGACTAGTAGTTCAGTCTACTTGTACCCTAGGGGAAGCTGTGGAGCATTCCCTAGCGTTTAGGGTTTATGGAATGTTTTCTCTTGCAGTTCAACATACTTTTGGTTGTTTCTTTTCTTTGCTGTATGTTAGTGCTTGTGCTCTGAAGGCCTCTCTGTTCCATTAAGGGCATGCAGTTATTGTCTTTTTTTTTGCAAAACCCTGTTGCAGTAAATTCATTGAACACAATCTCCAAAGTGTGGATTGGATTATTTCCTGAACTCTGGCAACACCTTGGTTGTCAAAAACAGCTCGGTTGAGGGGGTTGTTGTCAGCAGTCAGGCTGTCAATTGAACTCATATTCTCCAGCCTATGCTGTTACCAGTCAGTGCCATCTCACAGAGGGGCAGTTCATTTTCCAGTAGGAAGTAATGTCATGCACCCTTCATGTAAAAATAATTCCAGACAGAAACTAAATCTACCTCATAAACCTGGCCTAGGAATGAATGGCGGACACAGCCTGGGGAAAGTATCTGGAAGTTCATCAAAGGAAGCTGGCTTGATAAAAAATCTCACCCATCCTAAAGTAATGTATATTTTACAACATTGGTGTCTCTCAGGAAAACAGCACCACACCTCATGGTAACTTCTTTTATCCCCATCTTGCTTCCTCCATTTGCCCACTTAGTATATTTGCAACACCAGTAAGCTCCTCTTCATCTTGCATATTAAGGGGCATCCACAGATATTATCAGCTCTGGGAAAGCAATCAAGCTTGGTCAGATTCTTTGATCTCCCTTTGTCCAGGTCTTTGGGAACCTTCCTATAAACATATCAACACTATTGTTCCTTTGATGCAACCACATCAGCATACCATCAGGTATCATTTTTGGGTATAAATATACCCAAGCTACCAACATATTGTGTGTGTATGTGTGACTCCACACCAAAGATGTTGTTCGCCTTGCTCTTCAACCGACTTCTAACTTTCTGGACAGACCTGAATCTCTTCAAGACTGGTAGATATGAATCTATTTCCCTCATCTCACTTTATTCGTCTTAGCCAACCTTGCAAGTATGTTTCTAGTATGTATTTTGTATGTGTGTTTTGTCTTCTAGTAGTTTTCAATAACACTCTGTTAGTCAAACATCAGCCTGGTTTATTTGAGAGTTCTCTGGAGAAAGGATCTTGGTATACAAAGGTGAAAAAAATCCCAAGTTACCCCACTCTCGCTAAGAACTAAATTCCCCAATCAACCAATTAATTGATTAGGCCAGTTTGGCTGACAATGCTGTACATAGACATGAGGAACCTGTAATCAATGAAATTGTGGCCTGATTTTCCGACTCCATTGTGTCTATATTATCCTTCTCTACTTCACCTTCTAGCTGGTGAGTACATTATGCCTTTAACAGTTCAACATAGTGGAAAAGAAAACCACAGCTGTTAGTATTGCTGCGAGCTTGCTACAGCCGTTATCTAACTAAGACAGATGATGAAAGAACATAGGGTAAGTACCTAAACAATGCATGGTCATGATTCTGAGCCTGCTATTGGGGTTCAAGATGCTTGTGAGATCAATTCTCTTCATTCAGATTTCTTTCTGGTGTTTCAAATTATTCTTTCTGTAGTGGAACTAATGTTTTGCTGTTCCATTTTTATTTCTGAATATTAGTTCAACAAAATACAAACAAGCCAAATGTTTACAGATACTGAAAGTTTCCAAGTTTCTGCTCACAGAAAGCAGAGTAGAAAACAGCAAGTTCCAAGAGGTAAACACATATATATCGAAACAAATCCGTCAGTCTCACTATGCATTGAGAAAGGTGACGTTCAAAATAATTAACAGCACATTGTGGTTTTAAAGGACAGATACAGCAGGTCAACAGTGCAGAACACGGTGGATTGGAGCCAACCAGCTTTTCCACTGGTGCAAAAAGGAAAAGGGATCCTATGAAAAATCATGTGCTGGGGATCATTTATTTATTTATTTATTCGATTTATACCCCGCCCTCCCCGCCAAGGCGGGCTCAGGGCAGCTTACATAAAATACATATATGAATACAGGTAAAAACATACATAAAGCAACCATAAACAATCAATTATCCGTTTTCCTAAAATGCCAGAAACAATTAAAGTGCAAGAGCAGAGATTCATAGATTAAACCATACCACTACTTAGGTGATAGTCCTGATGGTATTTTCAAATTGGCTCAGTTTGATTGACTAATTTATGCTGAAGATGGTAAAGCCAGGGTACAGGGTCACTCCTCGGTGTTTAAGGTGGCTCCTAATTGAAAGCCTTGTGGAAGAGCTTTGTCTTACAGACCCTGCAAAACTGTAAAAGGGCCCTCCTCCGAGAGCTCATTCCACCAGTACAGAGCCACCACAGAGAAGGCCCTGGCCCTGGTTATCACCAACCTAACATCTTTGAGGCCTGGGAGGACCAGTCGGTTTTGGGCCTCTGAATGTAGTGCTCTCTAGGGAACATATGGGGAAAGGCAGTTCCTCAGGTATGCCAGACCCTGGCCATAAAGGGCTTTAAAGGTCAAAAACAGCACCTTGAAGCAAATCCAGTATGCTACTGGCTGCCACTGAAATGCTTTCAGCACAGGCTCTCTGCTCCCACACAGAGAGACTCAGCAACAGCCTGGCCGCAGCATTTTGAACCAGCTGCAGCTTCCGGATTTGAGACAAGGGCAGTCCCATGTAGAGAGCATTACAGTAGTCTAATCTCGAAGTGACCATTGCGTGGATCACTGTTGCCAAGTCGTTGCATTCGAGGAAAGGAACCGACTGCCTGATCAGCTGGAGGTGGTAAAAGGCTGACTTGGCAGTGGCAGCTACCTGGGCCTCCATTGTTAAAGAGGCATCCAGGAGCACTCCCAGACTCCTAACCACTGGCACTGGCACCAACTACACCTCATTAAAAGTCCGGAGTAGGATCTCTACCCTTGGGCCACTCCGGCTCAGGTACAGGACCTCCGTCTTCATTGGATTCAGTTTCAGTTTCCATGAGACATTCACAGACAGAGGCGTGTGCAATGGTGGATGTAAGGAGGTGAGATCCAGTGAAAAAGCTGGCTGGATCTCAGTTACTGCCCTAATCTTATTTACAGGTTTCTAGGTATACATTTCTGCAACCATGTCCTGAGACTTGAAACCACCTGAGGGGGAAAGAAGGACACGAAGTGAATAAAATTATACTGGTAGGGGTAATTTAAAAATCCCCATCCTCCCTACACTTTCCCTCTTGTCAATTCCTCTTGGCCCTGTTTTGGATGAGAGATATATTTGTCACCAAATATCTAATCCCCCCCCCCAATTCAAAGCAAACTTCTTCAGTTAAATGTTCTAGACTGTGGTCTAGATTGAGATAAGTGGACACCTGCAGGATTTGTGGTGGTGTACAGAATCCCATTCCTCCTTTTTTATGTCCTTCTTTGAATTCTTTTACTCTTCCTGCTCCCAATCACAGCCTCCTCCTCCTCCTCCTCCTCCTCCTGGGCTGACAAAGCAGTAGCATCTCTCTTGCCCTCCCCACTCCCTTCTTCAGTTCTTGCCTCTTTGCTAACTGAGAGGGAAGGGCACTTGCCATGGACTGCTCCTTTTCTTCCCCCGCTCCACTGCTTTAACATATTGTCTCCCAGGTAGGGGAGGGAGACAAAGGAGAAAATAGCAGTATGGTCAGTGCTGCCTTATATTCCTGGCTGCCTTGGCCTTACTGCCCTCTCTCCTGGGCAAGGGGAGGAGGTGCAGATTGGGAAGGAAGGAACATGAGGTCTCTTTTCCTTGATGTTGCCTGCCTATACACAGACAACGCTCCTCCATTGGGGGGCATTTTTAATCTCCCCAAATATTTTTTAAAAACCCAAAATGTTTGGAATTTGGGACTCCCTGTGTCTGTAGAAGAATGTCTTGTCTCTGTCCATGGCCACTTGCTCTGGATTATTATTATTTTTTAAATCTGCACTGGGGCTAGGTTCAGAATTACATATATGCTGAGGTACATTTGGAGATGAACATTGCAACTTTTCTGCTCCACAGGAAAAGCTTCAAGAATACAAACAAAACAAAAAAACTAGGGATGTTCTAAAACTGGTCTCTGTAGACTTTTGTGCAGGTGGGACCACAGTATGGTTTCTGTGAAACTAAGTGCTGGGTTTTTTTCCTCCTCTTAAGGCTATCAGTTCCGTGCACCTTGGTGTTTAGTCATGCCGGCCACATGACCACGGAAACGTCTTTGGACAGCGCTGGCTCTTCGGCTTTGAAACGGAGATGAGCACCGCAATCCTAGAGTCGGACTCGACTGGCTTTCGAGCAAGGGAACCTTTACCTTTACCTTTAAGGCTATCAGTAATCAAGACCCTCTCTACATATAAAAATATGTGTGAATTACAATGTATTTAGAAGAAAACACTGTATTGGATTTTTATTAAAAATGAGTTCAGAGAAGTATTTTGTTCAGTGCCAACCCTGGAGCTTCAGTATTCTTCCCCAAACACTGAAACAAATAGTGCTTGGAGTACGATCCAGGGAAATTATTAAAGGTAATTTTAGCATAAGAAATAGAAGTTCATTTTTCACTTTCCTCCTTGGCATCTTTTGATGGATGCCACTCAAAAGCATATCACTGCTTGGATAGGATTCAGTTTACATTTCATGTTTTCATTTGAATTTAGGTCTGTCACAACTGATAAAGAGTGATAAATGTGACATTACTATGTCTAAAGATCATTAAATGTCAGCTCAGGCACTGGCAGCAAAATGGCTGGCAGAAAGTCAATGATGCAAGAACGGCATGGAGTGTGAGGAGCAGAGATGGATCTAGGGCAGCAGGGAGTTGTGCAAGCTGTGAGCAATCAATCAATCATTTTGTACTGAGGAAGAATAAAGCTAGACTTAAAGGCAGTTGCTGTGTGTATAGGTACAGAGGAAAACATCTTATTTGTAAAGTCCCTTTGATTTTTGTCTGCATGCATCTTAGAGACATGATCAGAAATAATAGGCCAGTAAAAGTATACATTGTATGCCAGTCCATTTCTTTTTATGAAATCTTCTTCGAAGTCAAAAAATAAAACCACCTTTCCAACACAAAGGATGTAGACTTAAAAATACTTCATAGCATACAATGCTCCTCTTAGAACCAAAGATTTATGCAGTGTGATGAAGATGTAACTAGAAAGAAAGATGTTTTAAGGGTGTGTGGGGTTTTTTTTGTGACCATTATGCTGCTTGAGAATGAGAATAATGTATTCATCATTCCATTTTGCCTTCTACTTTCCAATTCATATGATCCAATTTTAAGTTATATCAAATAAAGCTTGAGTTTAAATTCAACAGTGGTGCTCTCTGTTAAATATATATTTTGTAAAAGTGTTTTAAAAAGTCATCAGGCAAAGTTCTCTCATAATGGTTCGTGTTAGGAGGAGGTTCTAATTAGTAATATAATAATATTTTAACTATAGACAGAAATTACAATTCTTTGAAATAAAATTTGAATAAAATTATAGAAATATATTTATTTTGAAATGAAAATCTACCCTCATAGTGTCGTCAAGGAATATATGAAGATTTTGACCATTTTATCCATCAAAAGCTTGGTTCCTGGCCTCACATGGTATATTTGCCCTCCCCTTCTGTTAGGGTTGCGAGCTCTGAGTTGGGAAACACCCGAACATTTTTGGGGTGGCATCTGAGAAGCATGGGATTTGGGAAGGGGAGAGACCTCATCGGGGCACAATGACACAGAATCCACCCTCCAAAGTAGTCATTTTCTCCAGGGGAACTGATCTCTATCATCTGGATATCAGTTGTAATACCAGGAGATCTCCAGGTCCCACCTGGAGGTTGGGAACCCTACCTTCTGTCTAAGAAGGCAAGGAAAGTAACAAGCCCAGGAACCTTGCACATCCTGGCCATTCAGAAGAAGTGAGCATCAGGAACATATTTACATTGTTCTGCCTTTCAGGAGGATGCATCTGTCTACCAATCAGTTCACTGTTTGCAGAAAGTTTGAGCCTGTCAGGTTATTTTCCAGTAGAGCACAGAACAAATGGCAGTGCTTCACACATGCACATTCTCACAGAGCCTTACGACACTCTTTTTTTCTCCTCTCCCACAGACCTGTTCTCACTGCACACCATTTGGCAACTATTGGTATAAATAAACAGTGAGCAAATCAGTCCATCAGCTAGCAATGCATAGTAGAGTTTTTAGAAAAGCCTTACCATTTTGTCTTCATTAAGTCCATGTTACCATTATTTCATGTATATTTCTTTTTGCACAGTTTTAAAGAGGCATAGGTTCCCCTTCACATCATTTAATGCCCTCATCCAGTCACGCATTACCACAGGTCGAACCAGTCTTTTCCATGGCTGTTTCCGTGGTGGTGCCTTGCCATTAGAATGCCTTCGTTGGGAGGTTTGCTTGGCACTTACCTTAGTTTCTTCAAGATGCAAAGTTAAAACATTCCTTTTTTAAAACCCAGGATTTTAACCAAAGGATGTAAGGTCTTTGTCAGTAAACTGCCATTTGTACTCTGGGTATGTTCTGTGTAACCTGCCTTCTGTATGATGGGGAGGGGACTAGCCTGCATTTCTCTGTTCATATCCTCCCAGTGCCACTTTGCCTTTTGTTTTGGCTTTGGAATGTTGTGCTGCCTTTATAGTTGATAAGACTGTGAGAACTGCTGCTGGGCCCGTTCCCAATCTGGCCAGTGTGAATCAAAGGGCTGGAAGCTATCTCCCGCCTTGATTTTCTCCCGCTCGAATTCTTGCTGAGCACAAAGTGTATTCATTGGCCAACCCTGTTTGTTTGAACTGTTTATATCTGTCCATGCTTGGCTTTGAGTTTCATTCCTGACAATGACCATGGAAGTGTATCAATAGTGACTTGTAATAAAGCAATCTATTCTTATGAATCGTTGTGGACTGCAAGTGCTCCATTGAACCTGACAGTCTTAAATATTTTGTGCTCTGCTTCGATGTGTATTTTATGATTTTAAGTTCAGTAGAGATGCCAGGTCTCCCATTATAGCCTCCCAGCCATTCCCTTTGATACTCATCAGTGCTTTGGACCCTGGCAGAAGGAATTCACGATGGAAAGTGTCATCAGGTCACAGCTGACTTATGGCAACCCTGTGGGGTTTTCAAGGCAAGAGATAAACATAGGAGGTTTGCCACTGTCTGCCTCAGTGTAACAACCCTGGACTTCCTCGGTGGTCTCCCATCTAAATACTAAGCAGGCCTACCCTGCTCAGGTTCAAGATCTGGCTAGCTTGGGCCATCCTGGCCAGGGCAACCATAAAACCACAGAGTTTTTGCAAAATGCCCCTGTGTTACTTCAGGTTTAAAAACTGGAAGTGACATAGGCATGCCCATGCACCACCAATGCACCAGACCCTGCACCCCATTTACTCTTGGGGGTTGCCTACGAACCCTAATGTCCTGGCTGTTTTTAGTTATATCAGCTTGTTCTCTGTGGGCTCGTTTTGATACTATTGGCTTGTTTGTAGTGGTCTCTACTGGTTTTGTTTTACTGTCTTAGTTGTAAGCCAACTTGAGCAGGTCTCCGGAAAGGAAACATATAAAATTTCTAAATAAATCTCACCTATGGTATAGATAACCCTCCACACACACACACACACACACACACACACACACACACACACACAGCAAAGAAATAAAACTCCACCATCAAAATGGGAGGGAACTCCACTAACACAGCTACTAAGCAGGTGCAAAGCAGGTGTCATTCAAGATGAACGGACAGGTTCAGAAGTAATTGTGACAATCAAAGCAGGTATGTTCAACTATTGAATGTATACATAACAAAATTTTGGGCATTTCTTCTTTAGGATCAGCTAGTTTTTAAAGAGATGGGACTGGGTTTCGTGGACCCAGCTAAGATTCCCTGCAGCCACACAGCAGCTTCAGGGAATGGCTTTTAAAAAAATTAAAAAAACCCATTTGGGCTCTGAACATCCACTAGGGCAGCAATGGCGAACCTTTTTAGAGACCGAGTGCCCAAACTGTGACCCAAAACCCACTTATTTATCACAAAGTGCCAACACGGCAATTTAACCTGAATACTGAGGTTTTATTTTAGAAAAAAACAACTCATACATTAACTTAAGAAGATCCAAACAAGGTAAGGAAAACAATCCCAAATGCTTTCATTTACTTAAAATTATTTGGCAGAGAATTCGACGCTTTAATGATGGTCTGGGCCCGGCTGGGGCGATGGAACGTGTGCCCACAGAGAGAGCTCTGAATTCCACCTCTGGCATCCGTGCCATAGGTTCGCCACCACTGCACTAGGGGAAGATGGGCTTCTGCTCCCTGCCAGCTGTTTTCCTGTGCCGAAAAAGTGCTAAAGAGGAGTCATTTCCCCATTTTTTGCTGTTCCGCATGAAATATCTGTGCACAGGGAACCCAGACCCAACTCTTTTTAAAAAATCACATCTAGTTTGTCCCTTAGCTGGAAGCTATAACAACTAGGTGTATGTGCCAACAAAAACAAAACAAAAACATTTTAACTTCAGATCCAGGTGTGTGTGTGGGGGTGTTACCATGATAGCTTTTTTCTGGGAAGCAAGAACTGAAGGAAACCTAGCAGAGGGCCAAGAGTTAAAACGTCATATATACTTATGAAAGAGTTAAAACGCCATATATACTTATGAAAGCCCAATGAAAGCCTTGTTACAAAGTACAAATAATATACACACAAGAACCAATTATTGTGACCTAATGCATTTTGGCCCAATAAGGCCTTCTTCAGAGGTCAAGAACTGGTAAAGAATATGTCAGTATTGGACCACAAAAGAAATGCTGTTTAAAAAAAGAGAATAATTAGTTTAAGTATTCATAAAATGTAATGTGGTGAATTATACTTAAACTCATTAAGTCAGGTCACGATAATTGGTCCTTGTTTACATGTAACAAGGCTTTCATTGGGCCCTTATATATTTTTTTTAAACTTTTCTCAAAATAAGTACATGTATTTTTACTTATAACAAGTATATATGAGGTTTTAACTATTGGCCCTCTACTAGGTTTCTTTCTTCCCTTTTCAGTTCTTGATTCAATTTTATTGGGTTTCCTCTCCCTCCCCCGCTCTGTCTTTGTGTCTTTTTGTCTGGGAAGGACATTACTGTTTCAGGATTCACATCTCTGTGGGTTTGGAGTTAGGGACCATTATTTCCAATGGGGAAAGTACATGAGGTCTCTAGCAGCTGTTTATAAAGATAATGACATCAAATTAAAACAGAACATACTCCTTTCTCTAATCTAAAAGACCCCCCTCAGTTTCAAGTGAATTGGACCAAAACGGCCAATGTTACAGACTCTCAAAATAGTTCACTCTTGGCACTAAGTTCTCTCCATTGATTCCTAAAATAGCGGCCGAACAGCAGCCAAGCAGGACAGCTCCAGCCAGCCATGGCATTAAACAAAACAAAACAAAATAAAACAAATTCCTGTCTGCATTTTTCTACTCTTTCAGAGACTGGCAGGCAATAAAAAGTTTCTTATATTTCCTCTTTAAAAACTCTGAATTTGCCATCCTTCCTTGATGATAACCTGTTTGTTTCTTTTCACAAAGTAAAAGTGGTTTCCTTCGCATACTCCCTGTTCATTTCTGTCATTATGGGGACCTACTCAAACGAATGGCAGGAATTTTTTTATGCCTGTTGGAAACAATGAGGGAGACCCAAAGGCTCATTGGTTATAATGGGAGCCAGGAATGACAATTGACTTGCATAGGCTCCATTTAAATATGTTACAGCATGCAAAAATTGCAATGAAAAATATAGAATGGATTACAAGAAACCTGCCCTGGGCCTGGAATGACAGCCTCTAGAGTGTAGTGACAATCTCTAGGAGTAGAATGACAGTTTCTGGGCCCAGATAAAAATGATCTGGGATTGGAATAAGACTCCAGAGTGGAATGACAGCCCTTGGAACTGGAACCAGTGTTCTGAGGGCTGTTATTCAAATTCTAGACTATTGATTCCAGTCCCAGGGCTGTTATTCCACTCTGGGGGCTGTCATTCCAGTCCCAGAGCAATCTATTTGGGCTCAGATACCATCATTCCTTTCTGGGGGCTGTCATCCCTAGCTCAGGGCAGGTTTCTTTAAACCTGTTCTGCATTTTGATGCAACTTTTGTTTGCTGTAATATTTCAGTTGAGCCCACACAAGTCAATTGGCATTCTTGGCTCTCATTATATCCAATGGGACTTCAGGTGGCAGACCACTCCCATTGTTCCCAATAGGCATTGTTGTGATTCATTAGATCAAGATGCATAGCTGTGTTTGTCTGTAACAGCAGAAAAAAGCAGAAGTCCATTAGCACCTGAAATACCAGAAAAATTTGTGGCAAAGTATGAGCTTTTGTGAGTCACTGCTCACTTATTCGGGTACCACAAATTTTGTTAGTCTTCCCTTCTTTACAGAATTCCCCCCCCCCCATCCCTTTCTGTTGATCTGTTATTATTTCCCTTTGGGGATTTTCAGGTGAGGCTGGAGTGGTTCCTTTTTAACCAAATGACATTTATCCTTTAAAGAACCCTCAAGTTTAAAGAAAATTAGACCTAGGATTAGAATTCTACAGGTCCCTGAACAACCTGCCCCCAGACATCATACTGGCAGTTCTATTGTGTTCTAAAGGGGGACTTGGGGAGGGGGGACTGGCTTTTTTTCAACCATATGACTCCAAAATTTCAACAGAGTGGGTTCTATCATTTAAAGAACCCCAGGTTTCAAGCAAGTTGGACCAAGAGTTGGAATTGCATGGGCCCCTGAACAAGCTGCCCCCGCCTTTCTATTTTCCCAGCCCCCTCCCAAGCAGTGAGTAAGGGAGAACTGCAGCTCTCTGCAGCTGCCCACGAAATCAGTGAAAACAAACAAATACCCATACCTGGATTGTTCCAGCGAGAGGGATTTGTATTACCATTCTGGGAAATCGCTGTTCCAATCCAAACCAGCCATTTCTGTGTATGTTTTCAGCTTGGCAGTTTTGTTATGTGCACCCCTAACAACAGCTGCTTCCTTCCCTTCTCACCTAAAAGGGATCTAGACTTCTACAGATAGTAAGTGTGGTATAATAGCTACTCAGCTGAAGTTCGATATGTTGCATCTAAATTCAAATCACTACTTAGTTACGAAACTTGGGAAGAGGGGAACCTGGGGCTAGTTACAGTGCAATCTTAAACAGTGTTATATCTAAGTACACTGTAGACCAGTACGGATAATTAAAATTGATGTAAAGTCAACACATGAAGGACTGCTCACCAGGACTCATCCCTAACACCTGATGTTGATGTTCACAGAACCTCTTTACATATAAGCAAGATATACTTGGAGATGCCCAGGATCTTGGATTCTGGAGCAGAGGCAGCGTTGCACCTGGGGAGTGTCCCTCTAGGCAGAGCACAGAAACAGCATCCTCCAACTCAGGAGATCTGGATGGGAATGAGGCAGAGGTGAGCTGGGGGTTTAGGCGCAGAGAATAACAGAGGAAAGGGCTAGAAATAATGGATGAGGGAGGTGAAAAGAAATAGGGTTTGGCTCAAGGGGTTTGGATGGGGGAAAAGCAGGAAGGGGAGGAGCTTGGATTGGAGAGAGGGATAAAAGGAGAGCCTGTGAAGCTGGCTGGGAAAGAGAAGGAAGATGGTCAGTTGACAGGAGGATGAAGACACCTGGAGGCAGCAATGTAACACAGACAGTAGATCTGTGAGATTCCTGTGTTTTTGAGGCTGACTGTGGCTGGAGAAAGTGTAAGTGGGATGGTGCCCATGGAGCACCAGAAGGGCAGTCATAATGCCTCGGTTCCATCAGCGTGCATACACAGATGCACACACACAGATTGAGCCCATGCTCAAATACCGGCTCTGTGAGAAGGAGTGAATAAGCCCTGTGAGTAAGGTTGTCAAGCCTTTGCCTGCAATCTGCAGGAGATTTGAGGGGCAGAGCACAGGGAGAAGTGTTGATCAATGCTATGCTGTCATTTCTGGATGATATTCTATAAGTACCAGAAACGTTATGATTTTACCACAGAGTGTGAGGGTGTTCTTAGAGCATTGCGATCTTCCCCTCCCCATTTCCCCTCCCCGTAAGTCATATGAGCACTGGCGGGGATGGAGTAGCATGGGCAGGGGGTTGCATGACACAACTGGGCAAATGGTAATCCTACTTTTGGCTGTGATTCTTCTTCCCCCATTGATTACACAAAGATGTTAGTTGTCTGCACAAGACCTAGGTCTCAAAGTAATCTACATCATAAGGGTTTTGTAAGGCTAAAAGGTTATTGTTTATTGGTAAAAGGATGGGATGTTTGTGCAACAAATCTTCTGTAATAATGTCCAACACTCCTGTGACTCTGTCTATCCAGTCTATTGCCTCACAAAGTGCTTTGCCAATATCTGTAGGGGAGATACTATCTGAAAACTGAAAGGAAGGGAAAGTAATTGACTCTGTTTCAGGAACAGAGGAACTAGGGATGCTAATGGATGTAATGACCATACGGTTTCTGTTTGAAAGTTCTAGTCTCTGCAGTAGTTTTTTTCCTGACCATTCAAATGACATTCGATAGAAATGTTACTGTAAAAATTGATGCCTGTTTTTACATCAATTACATGTCAATACTGTAAAAATTGAATGTAATTTAAAAGTAATGTAACAATTAAGGTAAAACTCTGTAAAGGAAAAAGAAACCCATGCTAGGAACATCCATAATAAAAATGGGTGAAACAAAAAGTGTTACAATGATAACAAACAGAAAGGGGCATATTTACATATCTACCTGTATCATTTTACTTGTGGGACAGGTGGTCAAGTGCTCCTTCCTCCTAAGAATTGCACTGGTAACTGGAATGGGTTTTTTATTACTTCAGAGAGAAAAATCAGTACATTTGTGACATTAAGACCCTTTGCACCATTCCCTGTCCTTTGTTTAGACATATTTGCATACCAGATAACATTTAGACACAAAGTATCAGATAAGATTTACCATTTTAGCAAAACATCTTGCAAATCCATTGGAAGATTATGGAGTTAAACTATGACTGTTTATTTTAAGCAGTAAACTAAAATATGAAAATACAACAGAGGAAGACTAAATTAATGCTGCAAGTAATATATGCTCTAGCCAGGCAGTTAATAATACAAAGCAGAAAATGTCTTTGGAAACATTACTTTAAAAAAAGAATTCTACTTAAGTTCTACTTATTTTCACTTTATTTAAAGAAATACAGTATCAGTTTTGCTCAGTTTAGTCATCTGAGTGTTTCAAAGAAAACATGCACGTTCCAGCATGCATAAACTGTGAAATATATTAGGAAAATAAAGGGTTCCATGCCAATTATCATTTTTAAAAAAACCTTATTTTCAAATGCACTTCACAGTTTATTCATGCTGGGAATTGCTTCTTATCTTTGAAACTTTCAGGCTGATGGGTGCAATTTTATTTTAATTGTTTTGAGCACCATGTGTGAGAGGACATGACGGAAGGCAAATTGCTTACACAAAAATGTAATGTAAAAGGAAGAGAAAGGTTACAGCGCATCTCAGTGCAACGCGTCCTGTTTGTGACTAAGCTACGTCTGGGTTTTGAGGGGAACAGCACATCCCCCAGACATTGAATCATGCTGGAATCTGGAAAATGCTGAAGAGTTTGAACTGGGTAAGGAATCTGAGCTGGAGGATTATTAATGCAGGTGATTTTGTATGGATCCAGCTTGCTCCTTCATGTCTTGTACCAGATTGACTAAAACCTCAATGTTTTGATGATACACAGAGCAGGAGAAGCAGCCAGTAAAAGGTCACTGGAAGTAGAGCATAACTACCAGGAAACTAAACTAGGTCTCAGGAACTCAGAGCCCAACTATGCACTTATGTAGAAAATTAGGCCTGGTAACTCCCACTTTGCATGGATTTCATTCCCTAGAACTGGGCAGCTGCTTTTCCAGATGGGGAGAAGGGCTAAGAAGAAACTGCTTCAATTGAAACATAGTGGCAGGTGCCTTTTGGCTCAGCCTTAGGGTAGCCCTGCTGCTTTGCTGTAGGCCAAACTTGGTCTCCCCTCAGTAGGGGCTCATGTGCCCATTGCCTTGGCCGATTACTTGAGAAAGTTGAGGAATCTTCCAATCAGTCAGCTCTCAAGACAATGTTATATCCTGTGGCAGTGATACATTAGTTGGGCTGGTGCTTATAACCAAATCCTTCACCATTATTATCAGCCAGCCCCCAGAATGCCTGTCTGGCTGCCTCCAAACTCTGTGACTGGGTTTTAAACTTTGATACTATGTTTGACAGGCAAATTACATCAAGCTCCAAATTCTCCTGATGGTTAAGCCTCATTATAAGGGACCTCAGTAGAGCTTTGGACCTATCCACCATCACCTTTCATGAAATTAGAATGGCCTTCACAGCTATCTGATTTCAGTCTATACCAACAACCATGGTAATAGGCCACTAACATAGGAAAGCTTGTTGCCCAGAACCTATGTTCAGTGGATCCATAGAGTAGAAGGACCTTACTGTGGGCCCTTAGAATGGGAGGACTATATTCTACTCAACCCCTTTACTCAGACCCCAGATCTAAGTTCTTCATGTCCATTTTGATGGGGCTCAAGTTGTGTCCAGTGGCGTAGAACATAGGTTTTTTTTTCCTCCTAGCTGATATAGATCACTTACTGGGTATCATTGGATGCCCTGGCCACCATGACAATTCAGGCAAGAGCTGCATATATGTGTGTGTGTGTGTGTTAAGTGCAGTCAAGTCACTTCTGACTTAATATCCTCCAAAACATCCTATCATCAACTCTTGCTCAGGTCTTGCAAACTGAGGGCTGTGGCTTCCTCTGTTAAGTCAATCCATCTCATGTCAGTTTCTTTCTCTTTTTCTACTGGCTCCAACTTTTCTTAGTGTTATTGTCTTTTCCAGTGACTCGTTTTCTCATAATGTGACCAAAGTACGATAGTCACAATGAGTAATTTTAGCTTCTAGGGAGAGGCGAGACTTTATCTGACCTAGAACCCACTTATTTGTTCTTTT
Organism: Gekko japonicus; assembly: GCF_001447785.1. Taxonomy (NCBI): domain Eukaryota; kingdom Metazoa; phylum Chordata; class Lepidosauria; order Squamata; family Gekkonidae; genus Gekko; species Gekko japonicus. The sequence continues at coordinate 547,472 of NW_015177046.1, read as the reverse complement.
TGTGGTCCACAGTATCTCTAACACTCTCATCCAGCATCACATTTCAAAGGAATCTACTTTCTTCCTGTCAGCTTTACAATTATAGAATGATCAGCACATTTTGTTTAGGTGTGTGATCAATTTCTTCCTGGACACTTGCATAAAAAACGTCCAGTTTCTTCCTCATCAGCATCTGTAGCTGGGGTATAAATGTGAACATGGAGCTGCGGTGGCTCAAGGGGTTAAGACGCTGAACTGCAGGCTGTGGAAGGTCAGTAGTTCAGCAGTTGGAGACCCAGGTGCCGCATGATGGAGTGAGCTCCCATCTCTAGTTCCAGCTCCTGCCAACTTAGCAGTTCGAAAGCAAGAAATTGCAAGTAGATAAATAGGTACCGCTTCGGTAGGAAGGTAACAGTGTTCCGTGCACCTTGGTGTTTAGTCATGCCAGCCACATGACCACGGAAACGTCTTTGGATAGCGCTGGCTCTTCGGCTTTGAAACGGAGATGAGCACCACAACCCTAGAGTCGGATTCAACTGGCTTTCGAGCAAGGGAACCTTTACCTTTACCTTTACCTTTTATAAATTTAAACAATGGTTTTATCGGTAGGCTTTCCATGAAGACTGATATTATTCAGTCAGACTGCTTGCATTATAGCCTCTGACTGCCTGTACTACATCTCACCTCACTATTAGAACAACTCGGTTTCCCTTGCATTTGTCATTCCTGGAGTAAAACACTTTGCAGTTTTCTGACTGGAATGTCATAATCCAGTTCACTTTAGTTCACTCACTCCCAGGATTGCAAAGTTTAAACATTCCATTTCTTGTGTTATGATTTCTAGCTTGCTTTGATTCATACTTCTCATGTTCCATGTTCCTCTTATATGCATCAAACAGCTTTGTCCTTTTTTTGTGTGCATCCATTCACATCAACAACTAAGCATTTTTTTTTGCTTCAGTCCAGTTGTGTCATTTAAGAACAGTGCTAGTTGTAGTTGTCCTCAGCTCTTCCCCCTTAGCTGATTGAGCACCATCCGACTTGGGAGGTGCCATCTTCCAGCACTATATCCTTTTTTTCTCTCATTTGGATTGTCTCATCATAGGGTTTTCAAGGTAAGAGATGATCAAAAGTGGTTTACCATTGCCTTCTTCTGTGAAGTACTAACCAGCATTAGCTGAAGTGGCATGGCTGTTATCCATGAAAGATCCACTGCCAGTATCACCTTCCACTGTTGCTGCTGCCCAGTAGGTACATTTCAACACTTTCTCTGCTCCATCACCATTGGAACTGTTGCCCTGATCTGGATAGTCCAGGCAAGCCTGATCTCGTCAGATCTCAGAAGCTAAGCAGGGCTGACTCTAGCAAGTACTTGCAAGGGCGACCTCCAAGGAATATCAGAGGTGGGATGCAGAGGCAGGCTACTCAAACTACCTCTCTGAAAAATGTCCAAGCCCCCAGGAGGGGTTGCCAGAAGTCACCATGACTTCCAGGCAAGCACACAAAACACACGCATGCATGCACACACACACACAAATATTTTTCTAAAATGTATCATCGGAACTGCCTGTTCTTTTTTGCCAGTGTGGCCATTGATCTCTGAAGGGAATGGATGCATCTTAGAAAGGTGAAAACCCCTTAAGGTAATACTCTCATCTTCACTGAAACACACAAACCCCATTTGCCATGTTAAGGTGTGCGTCCAAGAGGGGAACTTGAGGCCTAACCCATTGTAATATATCTTATTGTGTTGTGCACTTGGGCCAGGGTTTACTATAGAATTTGAATTCTCATTATAATTGTTTTAACTGTAATCCCTGTTAATTCCAGTATTTTATTTTTCTGCCTGCCTACCTATCTTTTAATTGTAACAGCTTTTGACCTATGCAATAAACTTCTCTCTCACTCAGAGACAAATGCCTTTTCTCAACTGGTAGCTGCCAACCATTTCACAAGAGACTGTAATATTGATGGCTGATAAATGATAAATAATAATAGCAAGCATGAGGAGCCAAGCCACGGCAAGGACTCAGCTGAAGCTGCCTTTGCAGCCTAGGGCTGGAGAGCAAGAGGAAGTAGCCATGTGGTCCTCTGGCTGCATGGTCAGGAGCCGGGGGAAGTGCCAGCAGGCGTCACACTGCGTCAGGAGGGGCACAGCAGTGGGTGGTCCCCGGGAACTATTCCTTCCCACCCCTTCTCTAATTAAATGGCTGCCACTGGGCCACTGCCTTCTGTTTGTTTTGCAGCTTTTCCCTCCCATCCTCCCTGCCTTTCAGTTGTTATGGGTTTGTGTTTTGGCTTTTCCTTTTATGTGTTTTCTTTGTCACAGCTTCTTCTGGCAGTTTGGGCATTGGGGAAGATTCTTTTGGGGAGGCATGCCTACCTCCCCCAGTTTGGGGACTCCCTTAAGGGGTTTTGGGGTGGAGTCAATTCAGTGGCATGCCCAGCTCAGGGGCTGTCAGTGGGACCTTCGCCACCAGGTGGCAAGGGAACCACGCAGCAGCCAGTTCCCACGTAGAAGAAGAAGAGATTGTATTTATACCCCGCCCTTCACTTGGAGTCTCAGAGCAGCTTACAAACTCCTTTCCCTTCCCCTCCCCACAACAGACACCCTGTGAGGTAGGTGGGGCTGAGAGAACTCTGACACAAACTGCTCTTTTTCAAAGACAGCTGTGCCAGAGCTTGTGACTGACCCAAGGTCACATCAGCAGGTGCAAGTGGAGGAGTGGGGAATCAAACCCGGTTCTCACAGATTAGAGTCCGCACACTTAACCACTACACCAAACCAGCTCTCCAGGAGTTGCCACTCCATAGTTTCACCCTCAGAAGCAGGCTGGGGGTGTGGAGTTAATCAGACAGCAAACAGGTCGCCAAATTCTGGATCCACCCCCAATGCTGCACCAATGCTCCCGTGATGCAGTCAATAAAGCCGTGGCCTTTCCTTTATTCAAAACAGGTTGTCTTCTTCCTTATTCTTTGCCTGCACTCCTCCTATGCCCCTGGGCCCACAATCATGGGTGAGGTGTTGTAGTAGATGATGTAAACAGAGAGTTGCACAGCTGCTGAGGCATCTCACTGCCTTCTTCTACACATAAAAGGTGCTTTCCAAGTGACAGTGTCCTAGTGCATACCTCTCCTGATATATCATTAAGTAGTGGGGTGGCACTTTCCAGCTGTCCCATTGGCTGTGCAATGTGCTCCATCAGCCATTGGCCTGTCAGCTGCCACTCAAGTGTACTCACGTGCCATTGGTGGGGTACTGGGTCTGCTCCTCTTCCCTGCCCACTCCCACCTCAGCTACTGTTCCCTGTCAAAATTACTGGCAAACGGCTGTCTCTCCCAACAAAGACACTTCTCCTGCTTGGGTCCTCTGTGGAACTAACATTCCCTCAGTGGCTGCTGGTAGAAAGAAACCCTTTCCAGGCCTTTATGAGGAACTCATTGGGGTCAGTCCTGCCCAGGGTTGCCAGCTCCAGGTTGGGAAATTCCTGGATATTCTGTGTCTAAGGAAGCCAGTCTAAGGAAGATACAGTTTGGGGAGGGGATAGACCTCAGCAGAACAGAATACCATAGAGCCCACCCTCCAAATCAGTTATTTTCTTTGGGGGGGATCTGTTGTCTGGAGTTCAGTTGTGATACCCAGCAATCTTCAGGCTCCACCCGGAGATTGGCTACCCTAGGCGTAACAGCGCTTCAGAGCAGGGTCTGCCAGGCAGAGATCAGTTCCCCAATGGCCTTATACCCTGCTGAGTGCTTCCCCTCACCAAATGCTACCCTCCACAGGATTTGCCCCCCAACTCTCCAGGTATTTCCCTACTGACAGCTGGCAACCCTACTTTCCCCTCAGTGCCTGTTGCTAGGCAACCAAGCTTGGCTCCGTCAGTAAAAGACCCTTTCCATGCCTATTTTGGCCTTTGGGGGGAAATTCATTGGGGCCATTCCTGACTAGGGATGAGATTTTATGGTAGAGTCTATGATACCTGGCAATCTTCAGGCTCCACCTGGAGGTTGGCTACCCTAGGTGTAGCAGTCAGCACTTCAGAGCAGGGTCTGCCAGACCCAGATTCTTGCAATGGAAGCTGAATGGGTGATTTTGGTCCATTCACAGACTTTCAGCCTAACCTACCTCACAGGCTTGTTCTGCAAGTCAAACGGGGGAAAAGAGAATGATGTAAGCTGCTTTGGTCCCCATTGCAGAGAAAAACTGTACTTTTCCTCCTGGGGAACCATTATTACCAATCTCCAGGTGAGGGCTGGAGATCACTCAGAATTACAACTGCTTTCCAGATGGCAGAGATCAGTTCCCCTGGAGAAAATGGTTGTGTCCTTATACCCTGCTGAGATGGCCCTCCTATGACAGTCAATGTGGTGTAGCAGTCAGGGCTTCAGAGCACAGTAGAGGCTGCAGGTGTCTGTGGGGGAGACGGAAAGCTGAAGAGTGAGGGGCAGATAACGGCAGGTTGATGCTTGGCTGGGAAGGAGATAAAGTTGACAACTCCAGGTTGGGAAATTCCTGGAGACTTGAGGGGTGGTGCCTGGAGAGGGTGGGGTTTGAGGAGGGGTTGGACCTCAGACAGGTACAATGCCATAGACTCCACCCTCCAAACCAGCCATTTCCTTCTGGGGAACTATTGTTGCCAATCTCCAGGTGAAGGGTGGAGATCACTCAAAAATACAACTGATCTTCAGGTAGCAAAGATCAGTTCCTCTGGAGAAAATGGTGGACTCTGTGTCATTATACCCTGCTGAGGTCGCCACAGCAAATTGATGCTGAGTGCCCAAGGCTGGGGCACTCTCCCAGAGCCTCATTCTAGAGCTCATTGTATTTATTTCCATAACAAGCCTTATTCCTAGTATGTGAGATATTTGTGATTCTATTTAGAATACTCAATAAAAACAAGGAGTTTTTTTGAGTATTTGTGAGAGCTGCTTATAATTTGCAATCAAATTACTATTCAAGCAGTGAATTTGCCCATTTCCAGGTGCAGACACTGGATAAATCTAAATTGTTTGAATTCAAGTAGTTAGCCTTGCATGCTGAATCTTCTTCTTCAGGTTGGCTTATGGCTTATTCTTACTTGGAGAAACTTGGTGCCTAATGCAAGCTAAGCTGTTTTAAGGGTCACTGCCTGGTTCTGTGTTATCCAGGAACTGGTTGGCTATCAGTCTGGCAGCCCATTTTGTTGGCTCACAAATCCTTTCGTTTTCACTTCTATATTAATTAAACCTGTAAGTCTTTATTTTCCTGCAAGTTTCTGTTTCTTCACGCTGAGTTTTGCCCATTATCTTTAATGGTATTTTTGTTTTCATTGAGCATAATGTATGAATGACATAAAATGATGCAAGAGTAGTATATGCAGGCCATAAAAGAAACTAATGAACAGGAAATACCTGCACTGGAAATGGCAAAATGAAAGCCTGATAACAACAACATGGGAAAATAAGGAGAAACCAGAAGGAATATGCATAGATCCCTGGTGAACAAAAGGAATTTACTATCATAAGATGTGATATGTTACAGAAATAGGTGGTCTACTAATTAATTGGGGGAATTAGCTTCAAAGGAGACAGAGCGAGAGGTAGGCAACTGGGATCTCCACCAATGTTTATGGGGATTATTCTCTTAGAGAACTCTCAGAAATAAACCAGGGAGATGTGCACCCAGAAAGATTTTTATTGAAAAAGAGTAAAAATGCAAAATACACAAACACATTTAAAACACACAAACTAGTTACGATGGAATAAAGGGACTGTTATGCCAATAAAGGTTGTTTGTGTGTGTGTGAATAAAGGGAGGAGGGGGAAAGTAGTTTTGGATAGGCGATACTTACCAGTCTCAGAGATAGAGGTCTGCGGAGGCAGCTGTGAAATGACTAGAGTTTCATGGAGAGGCAAGCAAGAGGAGACCCACATGCAAGTGGGGGTGTGAAGTCCAGATCCAAGAACACACACACATTGCAATGGAGCAGAGTTCTACAGTTATAGGGAAAAATGTTCCCTGTGGTTATGTTGATGTGTTTGCCCCCCAAACAATAACTTGATTGGTTTTTCAGAGGTGGACAAAGGCTTGGGAGAGGCTTGATGGGTCTCACACAGTGATTTGGGAGAGCCTTGATGGATTTCCCTGAGGTATAATAAAAGTGTAAATGTTCTTTGATGACCTGATAATTGCTGGATGGGAAAACTTCCAGGTTTGAAGAATAGTGTTAAGTGTTGCTATGTGTAAGGAGGGAAGCAAGGCTGGGGTTGATGGATTAGACCAAGGTAAGGACATTGCTTCTTGGGAAACCCATTGTCCTTAATTATGCTTCTCCTTAGGGTGGGGAGAGGGTCATTAGTCAGCCACCCGCCCTGACTTTACTTTCAAAAATTTTCCCAGGCTTGTCTCTGGTTGTAGTCTTTCTAGTATCCATTTTGTGTCCTTTTGGGCCAGACAGTGTCTTATATTTATGATTTTTAAGGTGATATTATAGGAAAATGTGTATGCTTTTTTCTCTCTATCTGCTTAATTGTCCCTCTGTGGGAGGAGGCATCTGACTGCTAAAAATAAAGCCAATGCTGGTTTCAAAGGTTTAGACAAAGTCATGGAGCACAGTTCTAATTGGTGTATATTTGCTATAAAGTTTTATAATTGAGCTCTTTTCTGGTCAGATCCAGCACCACATGTTGGATCAGACCAGATAGATATTGAGAATGAATGTCAGGGTATGGTTATCTCTGTCATATCTTAGTTATGAAGTCCTCAAGAGCATTGGTCCATCCATAGATGTGTACAGAGTGCTACTTGATGGTCCTTGGCCTGCCTAAACAAGATGTTTCTCACATTATCTGCCTTTCTACCCTCTGAAAATCTAACAATTAGAAAAAAAGTGAATTCAAAGCTCTATTGAGTAAGAAAAAGAAGAAGAAGAAGAGAAGAGATTGGATTTATACCCTGCCCTTCACTACCCAAGGGAGTCTCAGAGTGGTTTAAAAACTCCTTCCCCTTCCCCTCCCCACAACAGACACCCTGTGAGGTAGGTGGGGCTGAGAGAGCTCTGACAGAAACTGCTCTTTTCCAAGAACAGCTGTGCCAGAACTATGGCTTGCCCAAGGTCATCCAGAAGGTACAAGTGGAGGAGTGGGGAATCAAACCTGGTTCTCCCAGATTAGAGTCCGTGCACTTAACCACTACACCAAACTAGAAGCAAAAAAGCTATGAAAATGATATGATGTTTGCAGTATAGAGTTTCAGTATATATAATACACAAAAGGCAGCCTCGTTGCAAAGATTGCTACACCATGTCAGAAGATGTGTTTGGTCATCTGCAACATTTATTCATGGCAAATTATGTCACATGCATTGGGACAATGATTTAAATTATGCATGACCAGTGTCTAATAGCAAATCTTATGAAATCTTATTGACAAAAACCAAGTCATATCACTTAGGAATATAAGCAGCACTATAAACCAAGGGATCCAAGAAGAAGTAGATCTCCATCTTTATTAAGCTAATTCTGGAATTTATTGCACTGTGCTAGGTAGCATATCAGTCATGCTTGGCTTTCAGAGCCTCCATTAAACTAACAGAAATTTTCAGTTGGATTCAAAATAGAAATCCCCTCAGGGTAATTTGACATTGCATTATTATTGCATTCACTTCTACAGATGTTTCCAAGTCAAGTTAATCAGTGACACACAATGTGTTTTCAAGACCATCACAGAAGTGGTGCTATCCAAATATTTTTAATTACACTTTACACTTCCTCATCATCCTTTTCTCATTTAACCACAGATGGAATATTTCAAAATAGGATTTTTACTTGCATCAACACTGAAAGATTTTCCTTTCTCTTCATATTGGCCTGATTGTGCCAAGTGCAAAAAAACTACGGCTCACATTGCCCTTGCCATTAAACACAATGAACACAGGTTGTATCAAGAACCCTGTAGGAAGTAGGAGCTCTTCCTTCCAAGATATAATTTATCCCAGTTTCTGTTGTCAACATAAACACTCTGTGTACTAATGCTCTCTCTCTCTCTCACACACACACACCCTCACACACCCGCACACATACACACATGTTCTTCGTGTTCATAGCATTGATTAACAGGATGCAGAGAATGACTAAGTTAACTGGAGCATTACTGATCCTGCATTCTAATTCTACAGAGGTATAGTTCAGTGAAAGATAAAGAGCCGATCTGAAAATTCTCCTGATTTTCTAAAGAAGAAGAAATTCCATAAGCAGCAAGCAGGGATGTTCAATAACTCCTTTGGACCTCAGTTTGATTGACATTTGTGATCAGCATCCTCAAACACTCACCAAATGTACTTTTTCAAACAATCACACTTGATCGAAATCGTAAATGCTTCCTCTAAGTGTTTTTTCCACAATGCTTTGCTCATTTTGTCACCCCTCTTCTATCATCTTTATTACATACAAAAATGATAATAAAAAACAGAGGTGTTTTGATTATGCTGTGGTGGGAAGCATGTCTCATCTCTCTATTCTAGCCATGTCCTATTTTTCCTGATTGATTCTTTGTCCCCATATGTGAAGGTGTGGGACTCCAGAACACAAAAACTCAGCAAAAGTGCATTCTTGCAGTGGGAAATCCTCCACCCCCTTTCTATATTTCCAAACCAGCTGATGGAAAAGAAATAAGTTGCACTAAAATTGTGCTTTCTTTGGTTCTAAGTACTGCTGGGCAGGGTGGGCAGGGTGCCTCTGATATTTCAGCCTTGGTCATTGGGTCTGCTCATCTATCAATATTGAGCGAGGAAGAAATGGCGGCGGCAGAGAAATGGCGAAAGGCGACCAGAACGGCGGTGACTGGCTCGAGCAAGTGGTGAAAGGCGGAGCCAAGGATGGAGCGACGTCAGAACGCGGGGCGCAGCGCGGCAGGGGCCGCTTGGACGTTGCCGAGGCTGCGCCCGGGAGAGATACGCCGCTCATCCGAGGAGAGAATAACAATGGCCAGCTCGGCCAGCCGGGAGCAGCCGGGCCGCAGAACAACATCAACAGCACCAACTCACACCAAGAAAGCTGCCGAAGGAACATCGTGCCGTATTAGGGGTGCTGGTAGGTTGTCCCCCCCCCGCACCATATGTGGCCCTAGATAGGTTATTCGCTACTATAGTAGCACATTGTAAACCACCCTGAGACCCGCTAGGGGTTAAGGGCGGTATATAAATCACCTGTAAATAAATAAATAAATAAACATATTATATAGCAAAATAGCTAAATTCTGATGCATTCACTCACTGCCATCTGGGAACTGTAGTTCAATGCAGAAAGTTCTAAGCATGCACCACCCTCATGAATGGCACCATCTGATGAATGTCACCAAGTGCACAGGCATAAAAGCAGCACATATACTCTAATACAGTTGATATTATGATGCCAGATCTGTCCATGATGACTTGCAGGACGTACATAATCCAAGCAGATTGTGAGTATCTGTCAACTCCTTGAAACATTGTTCATTCTGAATTGCAAGCAAATAATCAAGGTGATCATAGGAGGTGCTTAACTCACCAGCAAACAGGCATTGTGAACAGGGTAACTTTGATTATTGAGTGTGACTGTTTTGCAAGTACTAAATCATTCCAACTTTCTAGCAGTTCAATTGGGAGCAAGCAGGAGACATAGGTTTGCAATGATGAGCAAAATCCCTCGAGCACATTGCATCACTGTTTCTCTGATGATCTATGCATAGGCATTCTGAACTCCTTACCTTCCAGTATTTTTGACATTTCAGCTGAAAATACATATCTGAATGTGTATTTTACTTCATTATTTCACATGGTATTTCATAGTGTTGAGCTAAATGAACTGCAGTCATACACTAGACCCTCTGAGGGGGCTTGTTTGGTGTGAGGGACTGTGGAAGGCATGGGGTCTTGGCCTTAAATTGCTGCACCCTACACAGCACAATCTGCTGGTTTTTGTGTGTTTAGGCTTCACAAAATGAGATACATAAGTACATAAATATGTAGGTAAATGTATATCAATCATTTTGTAAATTTCAAAATGAAGAGTATAAAAAGGGGGTAGACAAATTTGCTGGTCTGTGTAATTTAGCAGATCAAATTTGGCATAAATATTCAGGGGTAGAGAAACTTGTGAGCTTCCCTAGTATTCTGGGAGATTCTTGGCTGCATGACATTGTAGATTGTGCCCCACTAAATGATTACATTTTCTTCTTTGTATTGTGTAACTCAATAACCCCAGCAACTGTTTGAATAGCAACAAAGGCCTTCTATTGCTACCGTGTCTGATCAAGAAGAAGAAAATTCAGATGTCTATATGTATATGCAAATGCAAGCCAAAATCTACATTAGAATAGCTTAAGTGTAAGGAAGCTACCTTCCTTCTGCTGTCTTTTGGTACAATCTCAAGGAATTTAGCATAATTTCTCCAGCAGGTTTAAGGGAACTCTCAGATCTGTGCAGTGAACCATATCACATATGATATTTATGATTAAGTGGTGAGATGCCACTATAAGCTTGGAAAGGACAGATTCAGATTAAGTGAAACCAGGAACACAGTTTATTAAGGGAAACAATGCAAATAACTGGGCTGGGGAACAGGTAAATTTCCATCAGCCAAAGCAATATCAAGCATTCAAGGGCACCACCCAATATTAAAAGCACTAAAGAGCTTGTCAGTCTTGGTATCCAAATATCATGCAAGTTACTGCACCCAAGAATCAGAGAGAGAGAGAAAATACTTTATTTACCAACTCACTGATGGTCCAAGCGAGCTCCAAGCATTGAAGAAATGGGTTCAAGCATCCAGGCAGCAAATAACCACAAATCATGGTCTCATTTTGTGATGGCCAACAGGGGCTCTGCATCTCCACAAACTCAGGTAGATTCAGTCAGAAGCATGCTAACTAGGTACTCTAGACCATGGAACAAAAGTCAAAGAACTGAAAGCAAGGTTATCAACCTCTGAAATACTGGTTAAATAATGCCTAGTATATTTTAAGTACACAGTCATTAGGAGGAAAACAAAACTTCTCTATATTTCTTATGCAGACTGATTTACCAGCTGTAGTGACAAAGGGGGGGGGGAAGGTTTTGCACCTAGAAATGGAATGCCAGCCTTTTTGGACCATGTTTATCTTGTGTAGCCTCTGGGAAAAACAAACAATAATTGTTGTGGGCAAGCCAAGGCTCTGCAATAGCATGGACTCCTCAGGAGAAGAGGAACCCCATGTAGCCAGATCAGAATCAGCAGAAGCCAGCAAGCAGGAAGATGAGCTGCAGGCTTGTCAGGGTTCACAGCCAACAGCTGGTGCAGAGCCACTGGCACCCTTCAGCCCCGATCCAACAGGTGAAACTCAGTTGGTGATTTCTAGCCTTCCAGTATCACCCACACCCTTAGAGCACTACAGAGAGAAGCTAAGAATAGAGCTACAGGAGAGACGACAAATAGCACACCTCCTGGCTTAATGCCAACTGCTTGCTGATAGTGGGATTACTGTTGAGCAGCTGACCCTTCAGCATATGGCTATATAAATTAGCCAAGGGAGGCTGTTAGGTGTGGAAGCAATAAGTAAAAATCCCTCTGATACTGTGACCACTGCATTGGGTTCTGCCTTGTTCCTGTGACTCTTTGGATCATACCCTGACTCACCCTTGAACCTGCACATAGATAAGTCTTGGACTTCCAGACCTTACTGTGCAGACTGATCCTTGGGACAAATTACTGACAGCTCTTGACTCTATGCTTTGACCTTGAACTGCACCTTGAGTATGCTACTTGAGTTGGTGCCTTTGTCTTACTCATTCATGCTCTGATGGCACAGCCCACATTGCCTCTGGTCTGGCTCCCAACAGTAATTGCACATGTGGAGGAAGCCCCTCCACCCAAGAATTTATCCCAATGTTTCAATTATTGTGACTATTATCTGTCCATGGATGGGAGCCCTTCTGCAGAATGATAGCTGAGAGAAGGATTTGGAGATAGTAGTTGTCAAGCTCTCAGCACAGAGCATTCAAGCTCTTAGTTATGCTAATGCCTTACTACCCATCCCCTGCCAGTAAGCCACATCTTGAGCCATAAATCTAAAAATACTAAAGTGATAGAAGGAAAAACTCTGAACAAAGGGGAGAGGGCTCTCTTCCATTTTGATCAGTTCTTCGGATGTGCAGAAACCATGATGGACAAAGCTGCCACTTAGGGAACCCATCTTGTTCACAAGGTAGGGGATAATGGAGAAGAGTCTCAAGCTGACCATATGTTGTAATGATGAACTTACAGTGACTTCAAGTAGAGCTTGTCTGCCCTAAATTTCAATATAATTTAGGAAGTACATACTGTAGAGACAGAAGACTGCATGTTTTCACTGTTTCTTTGTTCTCTTGCTAAATCTATATTGTTTGCACAGAACATGTGTATTCCCTTATTCATATATTAAACCTTCTCTTTTAAATGCTCTAAGTCTGATCTCTGGAAAAACACCGTATCTATTTGGTCTTGCTGTCTGAAGTGTAGTACTGTGGAGGGGCAGTAGAGAAGGTCTCCATCCCTGGAGCACAATAGCTCTACTGGGATATATCACCACTGTGCTTGCTTGTAGCAGGGCAGGAGGAGGTGCAGCAACTAGGCAAAGCCTCTCAACTGTAACTCATATGACTCCATCTAGAAGGAGATGCTCCTAAGAGTCATTGGTGGCAGTTAGCGGTTACCCAGTTTGTATCTGGAATCTCAGGGGTTCCTCTGGCCTCCCTGGGGTCCCAAACAGAAGGAACAGGGAAGGCATTTATGAGCACATTACTTCACAGTCAAAAATTGAGAAAATTTGCTAGGCAGACTGAGTGTGTAAGGTGGTTATTCTTTAATTATTCCTCTTATTTGCACCTTTATTCTGAATGATAATGGCTGAGGGTTTCTAACTAGCAGAATAAAATCACACTGATGTAATCCACTAAATATTGCTATACAAGAGGGTAATCTAAGATTGTCACTGTGCAACAAAAGTCATTAAGGCAGCCACAGGACAAGCAGTCACAGAGTCACCCTTTAGGAATTATTTCCAGTGTTGTAAATAATACTGTAATTCTACACACTGATATCTGGCTTAATATCAAGTTTGAAGGACTTTATAATACTGAAGCAAGTGTACATTGCTTCACTTTTCTTGTATTACTTTCTATCGCTCATGTGTGTGTGTGTGTGTGTGTGTGTGTGTGTTAAGTGCAATCAAGTCACTTCTGACTTATGCCAACCCTATGAATTAATATCCTCCAAAATGTCCTATCATTAACATCCTTGTTCAGGTCGTGCAAACTAAGGGCCATGGCTTCCTTTATTGAGTCAATTGCTCACACAATATGCTTAAATGGTCATTTTTGGGGCAAAGAATATTTTGCTAACTCATGCAGTATTGGCCAAGAGAAGCATCTGTCCCAGTTAACCAAGAACTGCATTTATGGCCTGGGGGGTGGGGTAGGGAGAGATGGAAGCAAATGTGCCCACCAGCAAGGGCTGGCTGTGTGCTGGAGGAATGAGGAAGGGCTTGCCCTGCAGTTGGCTCTGGGCCAGCCAATCACTCCACAGGGCTGGCCAGGGCAGTGGCGGGATCCTGGGGCTGTCCTGGGGCTGACTTCCTCACATCAGACCTACCCTGCTCCTATAGAGTTGAGGCCACTGCTAGGTATAGCCTTGTCCACTCGGGCTTTCCCACCCACTCTCCCTGTGTTGTTACATTTTAGTCTACATTTTTTGTTATACATCCGTCACAGATCATTGGGTGGTTTAGCACTAATACAGATCCTTTTCAGGGGGAGGCTGGCCTGTATGCCTGTTTCCCCAATTTGGGGACTCCCTTAAGGGGTCTTGGGTGCAGCCAAATAGCACCATGCCCAGCTTGGGGGCTGGCTGTGGGCGCTCACAACCAAGTGGCAAGGCAACAACGCAGGTGGGTCCCATGGGATTGCCATCCCATGGTTTCCCCCCAGCAATTGGACTAGAGAGTCAGTATACATCAGCCAACAGGTGAGTTGTTTGATGCAGGATCCACCCCCATACTACGCCAGTACTCCTGCTGTTGTATTCAATAAAGCCATGGCTAAATCTTTCCAAACCTAGTTAGTGTATTTCTCTTCTCCCTTTTCCTTGCCTCCCTCTTCCAACTCCCCCTGGGTCTGCAAATGCAGCCTAAGAAAGTCAGTTAGTATGTGCAAGTTTACTTTCACACACCTAAACACTGTATTTGGTGATAGAAGAAAAATCTGACTTTCAAGTAAGTATCAAATTACTTCATCTGCAACTTTTTCACATATGCAAGAATTTTTACAGCATGAAGTCAAACATTTATGGGCAACAGTATAACAGACAAGGCTATTTTCCCCCTTTACACACGCTACTCAACACCATGTTAAAAGTAATCTTCCTTCCCTGATAGGGATAGAGCAGAATTTTGAATTTCTAATACACAGTAATGCTTTTCTCTGGAAGGGAAAATTGTTTGCCCTGTTTATGTTCTGTTATCAAATTGCCCACAGAGCAGGGGGTGCAACTTTCAAACTGTTTAGAAGGGAGATGCACACCATACAGTTGTGAGTGAATGATATTCAGATCTTATCTTCAAAGCAGTTGAAGTAGGAAACACTCCAAAGAATGCAGTTTCCACTCAGCAAGTCCCTTGAAGATTGGAGGCATATTGCAGTTTCCAGTTTTATTTAACTGAGAAGGGCATGATCTATTCTTGGACAGGATGGAAACATGGAGTGTGAAATATTACATCCATCAGAGAAAAGGGGATGTCTAGATTATAACATTAATAGTGTGATCCTATGCAGTTACTTTGGTCTTAGCCCACTTATTTCAATGGACTTAGACTGGAGTACCTCCGTATAGGATTGTACTGTTAATGTTATGTTGGATATGGTTTCTTTGGCTTTAAACAATCTTCTTCACATCCTCTTCATCAAATGTTTAAGAATGAACATGTCTATTATTTATTAGTTACCCAATATCTGAAAGTCATTAACTGCTGTGTCATCATGGGGTATCCCTTAAGAAATCTTAAATATGTAGAATAAATTTGTAGAGGTGGATTTATTGGTATGATTGATGTTTGACATTATCCCATAATTATGGGACTGTGTTTCTGTTGTAGCCTCTTTTCATTCTGCTCATTTCATGTTGCCATTATTTGAGATACATTTCTGCCATGGCAACATATAATAAAAAGCAAATGTGAAAAGGAATCACACAGGACTCTAGCTACTTCCACAGGTATGAATAAAGCTGCTTCTATGGTTGAAATCTGACAGAGATTGAAAAAGGAGCATAATGAATAGTACCAGTACTCCCAAATAAGGGTATGAGGCACCAGTATCCAAGTTTGCTGGTTTATTAATGGCTGATCTACATAAAACATCTGTGAATTAGTGCAATTAGCTGCTAACATGTAGCCTACCATGGCTTTTTGTTGTTGTTGTTCAGTCGCACAGTCGAGTCCGACTCTTTGCGACCATGGCTACCAGTGTTTAAAACCAATCTGCCATGCCTCCCAAAGTGCTAAGTTGGGATTTATCCTCACCTACACATTAATAGCCAAGCCATTAATCTCCCTGCCCACATGTTCTACTCCAGCAAGTAAGGGCTTGGTTGATGCAACTCAGCCACCAAGGGCATTCCCTCCCCAAACAACCATGTTAGCCAAACTGCTTATCTACGCAGTGGCCAGACTAAATAGAAGGGGTTCCTGGTCTATGTATACAGAGATCGGATTTCGAACTGAGGATCTTTCCTAAAGAGACAACGTGACAAGGTGGTTTATAGTAAAATCAGTTGTTCTCTTTACTGAATAATAGTTGGTTTCACATACATACAAAAACAGAATCACACACTCAAACATACAAGGTTCCTTTAGGAGTACAGAAAAGAATACAAAATAGTAGTTTTCTAAGTTACTAGGAGTCTAGGGTAGGTATTCGTTCATACTTGCCTGATCCAGAAGTACTTGTCTGTAGCAGTGGTAAATTGGAGGGGGAGGGAAGGACCATTGGGACTAATTGCTCTTCCACATTGCTTAGAACGAGCCTACGTTGTGGGCCCTATGTGGGAATGAATGTCTCTGGCTGTACATCTCAGAGAGATCCAAACACAAAGAGCCTTGACTAAAGGAAAGATGGGGAGGGTTTGTGGCTAGCCAGCAGCCCAGATTAGAAGCATGCTCTGCGTTGTATAGTTGAACATCTCCAGGTGGGAGGCGCTCGCCTGCTTGAGTCCCACCTTCCTCTAGGTCCATCCCATAGTTAACCTTGATTGGTCGCATGTAGGAAAGGGGCAGGTTTTCCCTAGGGGAGGGGCAATTGAAACTCTTTCTATCTCATGGAATGCCATTGGGCTAGGTGCAGAGCATTGTTTCCTGCATCTCCCTTTGAAGTACAAATGGAGTTGGCCTTTCCAGGAACACAGGAGGCTTTAAACAGGATGCTTGGCATACCAATGTAAATTCAGTCTATGCCTTCCGTGACATCTCAGGTCTCCAGCAATGGTGGATTTTAATCCCTAGTTGTTGTTTTCTGAACACAAAGGCAAACCATGTGCGTCTTGTACCCACAAAGCCTTGCAAACTGAATAGGTGCTTGCTTCATTAACATAGCAGGCAGCAAGTCCTTTTTCATGTGAAGTCTCTCTCTCTTTGCAAACCGGCCTCCTTTGGCTTTTGGAATACAATTCTATGTGCACAGTCCCTTTGTTACCTTGTGTAAGCAAATATTTATTCACAAATAAGTCCATCTCGTAACAACCAGGCCACTTGAGCCAATGACGGATTAGCTTGGAAACAGCCCTCCATACTTAAATGGTTCAAGGTGCTTGCCAATTAGCCCTACCTGTATGGTAGCAACTCACACTGTTCCTGCCAAAACTAGTTCTAACCAAGAGGGCCTGATGAGAAAATACCATCACTCCCCAGGACACTGTGGAGCAGGGAAAACATGGCCTCCTGTTTGGTCATTTACAAGGCAACCAACTGATCCCTCATTATTTACAAGGAGAGATGGTGGGCCAAATCAAAGCAAAAGCCGTCTTCTGACTGGCAGCACAAAAGCCCCACAAGGCAGCAAATGACTCACCAATAGCCAATAGTGCTCTCTCATACCTTATTTAAAGTTGGAACTGGCACAAAGAGGTACCCCAGCCATATAAGCTGGGAACTAAATTCTCATAACAGACTTTCATACGGCTGCAGACAGGGAATCATGTAATCATTCTAAATCTATAAAAATAATGAAACAGAACTGAAAAGAGGCCCTTGATTTGATTCTAGATAGCTATTTTTGTTGAATGTAGCTATGAATTGTTAATTAATATTTTCCTTGTGTGCAGCAAGCCATAGAAATATGTGTACCTCAACAACACAGGGCTAAATGTATCAGAATGAATATTGGTCTCACTTGTGCCGATGCAGCAAGACTGTGCCATGAGTGAATGCCATGGTTTTCTCATTATTGTTTGGGGGAATGAATTGTGTTCATGGTTCCTTTGTCTTTTATAGCCAATAATGGGATGCAGCTGCATGCACGATCCTCTAGATTGCAACCATTATGTTTTATTCTGCTTATTCATTAAAGATATATGCGTTTGGGACCAGTTTAATCTATACAATATTGTTTACTTATGAAAAAAAAAGTCTAAAGCTTTATCCCACCCTTACTCTCAATGAAGGCACAAGCACATTTGGTTGCAGGTAGAGGAAGGGGCTGCGGTGGCTCAAGTGGTTAAGACACTGAACTGCAGAGTGTGGAAGGTTGGTAGTTCAGCAGTTCGAGACCCGAGTGTGCCGCATGATGGAGTGAGCTCCCGTCTCTAGTTCCAGCTCCTGCCAACCTAGCAGTTCAAAAGCAAGAAATTGCAAGTAGATAAATAGGTACCACTTCAGTGGGAAGGTAACAGCGTTCCGTGCACCTTGGTGTTTAGTCATGCCGGCCACATGACCACGGAAATATCTTCGGACAGCGCTGGCTCTTCAGCTTTGAAACGGAGATGAGCACTGCAACCCTAGAGTCGGATTCGACTGGCTTTTGAGCAACGGAACCTTTAAAGGAAGAAGACAAGGGACATGCAATACATTTTAGGAAATAATGTTAATCATTATTAATCAACTGAGCTCTTGAGCCATCAAACATTGCATGATCAACTAGTCACTGGGGGGGGGGAGACCTACATTACTTTTCATTTTCAAAGTAGTATTTACTGAATAGAGACTGTAGAAGAAATGGGTAATGGTGATTTAGGTTGATACTGAAGAAGGTTATAAAAGATAATAATGGGTCACGTTTTCTAAAGTGCAGAGGTTACCAAAACAGTTCTGCAAATGAAAAGCATTCTGGGCACAATTTATCATGCATGGTTGCTGCATTGCCTTCATTCATTTCACTGGGGTTTCTGTGAACCTCTCACGGTAGCCCTGTTGAATAAAATGAATAGCGTTATAGTAGCCTTTGCTCAATGGATTGGTATCTCTAGGTGACATGACAGGCACATTTAGGCTGAAATGTGCCATGTGGGGTGGATTGAAACAGAACTGTTTTTAATGAAATAGACATACATGCTAGCAACACTTTTGCACTGATTTTAAAGATTAAAGTCCCTGATTTGGATCAGCCCAGTTTTTAAAGAAGATGCTGGTATCACAGCAACTTTGACCACTCTGATATTACTTCTTGGAATGGCTTGAGATTATATCAATGACACTGAATATTACTTCTCTTTAAATATTTCTTCATGTTCCCAAATGCCTAATGTGAATGCAATGATCAAATCTTTAATTGGTTACATTTTAGTATCAAAGACCACACATTTGAGCAAGGCTGACCTCAAAAGAAAAAAAAAAAGATGAAACAAAGCTAACCGCCACCTTCCAGCTGCTTCATATGCATCACTTTGTTTTATTCCATTGCAAAGAGTTATTATGGGAGGAAAGCCTCATACATTTAATACTCTGGCAAAGTGAATGTTACACATATTACAGTGTGCTTTGTTTGTTCGTGATTGATCTAAGTGCTATTCTAATTTTCAGACAATTATCCAATGAGGAGGAAAAAATGCTTCTAACTTTGCTAATTTACTGTTAAATTCTGATCAAGAGCCAAGGCCCGCCATCTATTATGCTGGCAAAATGTTCTTGATTCCAAAAGGATCACTGCCCAATTTTCAATAATAGCATGCCAAGAATAGAACATAAAGGGAAGAACTGTGCTTCTGGTGCATGATTTGAAAGAAGTGTATTTGTATTGTGTCCATATGCTTGATATATTATGGTTTCTTTCCCATCCAATCAAGACTGCCCTTGAAGACAAGTTGGAAACTGCAACTGGTGCAAAATGCTTCTGCTCATCTGTTGGTTGGGATTGGAAGTCACTTGCATATTCAGCTTATTCTGAAACAATTTCATTGGCTTTCCAGTTTGCTTTAGGACTTAACTGAAGGTGCTGGTTCTTCCCCATAAAGACCTTAATTATTGATCAACCTGAAAGACTCCCTGTCCAAATATACTGACTTAGATACTCCCAGCGGACCCAACTTTCTGTTTAGCTGGTCTATATGGAATTCTTTTGGAGACAAAATTATTTCATTCACCTACCTCATACTAAATAGAAGGAGAAAAGAAATAGCAAAGAGTTCAGGTCAGAAACTAGAGCAGTTCATAACCTGAAGAGAAGAATTTTAGAGGGGTTTTTTGTCATGGAGGTCTTTTCCAAGACTATGATGAAAACCAGTACTCAATCTAGTATAGCAGATATTTGTTTCAAGGTAGGAAAAAATGAAATAATTAATTGGCCCAATAATTTATGTTAGCATAAGAAACTGAGACCATTTCCACATGTGCAAACTTCCGCATCGGCATTCTTAAATAACAGAAGTTTGTAAAACTTTCTATACAACTTTTTGCCTCCCCAAGAGTTGATCTGAATTTAGTGCCCTGTTGCCCTGCATTTTCCAAATCCAATTTTCCTGTGATTTCTCTCCCTTCGGATCTGAACTTGCAGTTTTCCAGTGAGGAATTCCCTATTTCAAATTTTGTTTCCCATCACTCTTTTGTGTCATCAGTGTCATGTGTTCACCTTGCCTCCTGCTCCCCCAGATTGTCCTCTGAGCAATCCGCTAATTTTTTAAAGCATAATGTTGATTGAGTTATGACAAGATTCTTTTTTCCATTTTAATATAGCAAGGTTATGATGCTGGGACAAAATGGACAATAATGCTTCATGTAGCCTTCTCCATGCAATTATTCATCCATGCAGTTCCTTTTCTTTTCTTTTCTTTTTTTTTCCTTTCCTTTTTTTTTCTTTTGGTGGGTAGGTTTTGTCACCTCATGTATGGTTTCTTCATTCTTCCCCCTTCTCTTCCCTTGTAGCTCCCAGTGTGTTTTCAATGACAATTCAGTCTTGTAAACATCTCTCTTATATATAATTGCCGAATGATGGTGGCTTTTGTCCTATAGGGTGGCGAGATTGCATGCGCTCTCTCAGCCATTGGCCTGCCAGCTGCCAGTCAAGACTACTGGTGTCCCATTGGCCGGGTGTGCTCCTCTTCCCCGCCCACTCCCCTTTCAGCCACTGTGCTCTGTGTCAAAAGTACTTTGTCTCCCGACAAACACAGTTCTCTTGCTTAGCTCCTGTCTGGGACAAAGGGTTCCCTCAGTGGCTGTTGTGAGGAACTCATAGGGTTGCCAGGTCCAGGTACGGAAGCCAGTTTAAGGAAGCCAGAGTTTGGGGAGGGGGAGGGGAGGCCTCAGCTGAATAGAATGCCATAGAGGCCACCGGCCAAAGCATTCTAACTTCTCCCTCAGTGGTTGTTGGTAGGCAACCAAGCTTGGTTCTGCCAGTAAATAGACAAAGGAACAAAACCCTTTCTACACCTCTGTGAGGAACTCATTGGGTCCAGTCCTGAGTATGGTTGCCAGCTCCAGGTTTAGAAATTCCTGCTGAGTCCTTCTGCCCCGCCAAAAATGCTGCCCTCCACAGGATCCACCCACCAAATCTCCAGGTATTTCCTAATCAGAGCTGGGAAGCCTACTTTCCCCTCAGTGACTGCTGCCGGTCAACCAAGCTTGGTTTCTGTCAGTAAAAGGCCCTTTCCACACCTATTTTGGCCTTGTGAGAAAACTCATTGTGTCCTTCTACCCTGCTGATAGGCCCCTCCCCCCATGACAGCCAAGGCTTCAGAGCACAGTAGAGGCTGCGGGTGTGGGGGGGAGATGGAAAGCTGAACAGTGAGGGGGAAATGAAGGTACATTGATGCTTGGCTGGGAAGGAGATAGGGTTGCCAACTCCAGGTAGAGGCTGCTGGTGTGGCAGGGAGATGAAAAGCTGAACAGTGAGGGGAAAATGAAGATACATTGATGCTTGGCTGGGAAGGAGATAGGGTTGCCAACTCCAGGTGGAGAATTCCTGGAGATTTGAGGGATGGAGCCTGGAAAGGGTGAGGTTTGAGGCGCGATGGGACGTCAGACAGGTACATAGACTCTTCCCTCCAAACCAGCCAATCCATAATGGGAAACCACTGTTGCCAATCTCCAGGAGAGGGCTGGAGATTACTCAGAATTACAAATGGTCTCTAGATGGCATTGATCCATTCCCCTGGAGAAAATGGTGGACTCTGTGTCCTTATAACCTGCTGAGATGCCCCCCATGACAGCCAATGTGACATGGCAGTCAGGGCTTCAGAGGACAGTGGAGGCTGCAGGTGGGGAGGGGGAGATGGAAAACTGAACAATGAGGGGGAAATGAAGGTAGGTTGATGCTTAGCTGGGAAGTAGATACGGTTGCCAACTCCAGATGGGAAAATCCTGGAGATTTGAAAGATAGAGCCTGGAGAGGGTGAGGTTTGAGGAGGGGTGGGGCCTCAGACAGGTACAATGCCATAGACTCTGCCCTCTAAACCAGCCATTCCCTCATGGGGAACCACTGTTGCCAATCTCCAGGTGGGGGCTGGAGATCACTCAGAATGACAACTGCTCTCCGGATGGAATTGATCCGTTCCCCTGGAAAAAATGGTGGACTCTGTGTCCTTATACCCTGCTGAGGTTGCCATGACAAATTGATGCTGAGTGCCCACGGCCTTGGCACTCTCCCAGAGCCTCTTTCTAGTGCTCATTGTATTTATTTCCACAATGGGCCTTATTCCTAGTTTAAAAATAATGGAATAATAGAATTGATTTGATAATCATGGAAACTCAACATTTGCAGTGTTTCCGTTTAGTGTGCTTATAATGATTAATAACAATGTTATGAATTGGTATATTCAGTATGACAATTGTGAACAGAATACTATTTTCATAAGGATTTTGTGGGAATATCCATTGGCCATTTTCTTAGTTTGTGAGCAGGGGACCTCTGAAATGGCAGCAACCATGCTGTTCTCCATGATACACCCAGCTGTTTTTTTTTTTTTAACAGTGTCCATATGTTTTTTTAACAATGTTATGATGTTATAAAATTACTGCATATGCACACAAAAAAGGAGGTTCTGTCACTGACGAAGTACATGAGGACACATTTAGCATGCTTCATAGTTATTTAATAACTATGAATTGATGTATCCATTTCAATGACTGCCAGCCATTTTCTTAGTTGGTGACTGAAAAGTATGCAGACGGAGAGTGATTTCAGCTAAGCATACCTTTATTTAGTTGAGAACAAAGACAACTGGCCGCCTCGCAGGCTGGCTTATATTCCTTCAGAAAACCCGCCACCAACTCACCTAAACACACACCCCACTCCCGATAGGCTATTTACAGTAACCGAGAGACCTATTGGCCTTCTGGCTGGAGCCTAGCCCTGTCATTGGGCCTGGCTAGGATCCTAGTGGTCCTTTGTCTTGCGACATGAAGCTATGAAGGTTTGAGCCTGGCCAGCCCGGGCAAGTCTGGGCATGTCAGGCTGAATACATTACACCCCTCCCCTCTTGGTTCGCAATGCACCCACAGACGAAGTTCTTCAGGTGTGCTGGTGGCTTCCTGGTGCGGTTCGAGCGGCGAGGTTCCTGGGTGGCTGCTGTCTCCGCCCCGTGAGCTCTTGGAGCCGTGTGGTCCGAGCCCGGTGCAAGTTCTGGTGTAGCCGGGGTGGCTGGGACCTCTGCCTGAGGGGTCTCCGGGTCAGGCCGGGGTAGCTGTTGCGGGTCGGCCTCCAGCACTGGGGCCTGGGGTGAGGTCTCTGGATCCTCGGCCCCGTCCTCGTCCTCTGGGTCCAGGGGCAGCGTCCGGCGGCATAGCTGATCAATGTGTCGATGGAGGACCTGGCCGTCCTCGCAGGAGACCTCGTACGATCGGGGGCCTTTGACCCGTATGACTCGGGCCGGAATCCATGTGGGGCCCTGACCGTAGTTCGGCGCGTACACGGGATCCTCCGGAAAGAACCCCCTGGCTGCCTCGTGCGTCTCCATGCCAGGGGCCTCTGGGGGTGCCCGGTCCGAGTGTAGACAATCCATCTGGGAAGTCAGGCGTTGACCCAGAAGTAGTTCTGCTGGACTGCGGCCTGTGGTGGTGTGGGGCGTGGGGCGCTGGCCGAAGAGGAAAGCTGCCAGTTTGTAGTCCCAATCGGAGGAGTCCAGGCGGTGGAGCACATCCTTTGTGGTGCGGACCATGCCCTCGGCCTGGCCGTTGGTTGCGGGATGGAATGGGGCAGACCGGATGTGGCGGATTCCATAGTACCTTGTGAAGGTCTGGAACTCTGCTGAGGTGAAGGCTGTCCCGTTGTCGGTGACCAGCATGTCGGGGATCCCTTGGGCACTGAAGATCCTCCACATTGCCCGGATCACGGCCTGTGAAGATGTAGAGGGCACTTGGACCACTTCCAGCCACTTGCTGTACGCATCTACCATGATGAAGAAAAGCTGGCCCTGGAAGGGTCCCGCAAAGTCCAGGTGCAGGCGGGACCAGGGGCGGTGTGATGATTCCCAGGCCCTCTCCGGCGCTCGAGGTGGTTCTGGACGCGATGCTTGGCAAGGCTGGCATCTCTTGACTATGTCCTCAATGTCTTTATCCAGCCCCGGCCACCAAACTTAACTCCGGGCCAAGGCTTTCATTCGCACCACCCCTGGATGTGCTTCGTGCAGGGCGGTGAGGACCCGTTCCCTTAGGGGCGTGGGAATGACCACCCGGCTTCCCCACAGTAAGCAGCCCTTGTGGGTTGATAGTTCATGTTTTCGGGTAGCGAATGGGGCAATGTCCGGGTCCCCTTTGGCCTTGGGCCACCCCCTCACCACCCATTCTAAGACCCTTCCCAGAATCTTGTACTTGGAGGTGCCGCGGGCCACCTCCTTGACGTGGACCAGCTGGTCCGGAAGAGATTCCAGGCATGCAACCAGGAGTGCGGTGCTGGATCTGGGTCACACTTGGGCAGCGGCAGGCAGCTCAGGGCGTTGGCATGGCCCATTGCCTTTCCTGGCCGATGGACGAGGTTGTACGCGTACCCCGCCAGGAAAATCGACCAGCGTAGCACTCGGGGTGAGGTCATCTGGGGGGTTTGCCGGTCATGTGCGAGGAGGCCCAAAAGTGGCTTGTGGTCCGTCAGGACCGTGAACGGGCGACCATACAAGTAGTGGTGAAATTTTTTCAACTCTGCTACAATCGCCGAGGCCTCCTTGTCTATTTGCGTGTAGTTGCGCTCGGCTGGTGACAAAGTCCGTGAGTAGTAGGTGACCAGTACCTCACGTCCATCTGGCAGCCTGTGCCCCAGGACTGCGCCGACCCCATAAGGAGAAGCGTCGCACACCAGCACCACGGGAAGGGCCTCGTTCAAGTGCGCGAGGACCAAATTTGACACCAAGAGGTCCTTTATTGCTTGGAACGCCGCCCCTCGTCCTTCGCAGACCGACTGCGGGCCGTCTTGCAACGCTTCGACTCGGCGGGCCTCAAGGTCAAGCGAGAGAAGTGCCTGCTAGGGGTGCCGCACGTTGAATTCCTGGGCTTCGCCGTGGATGCATCCGGCCTGCACCCCTCCAAGGACAAGGTGGAAGCCATCATACACGCCCCGGCCCCGAAGTCCAAAACGGAGCTGCAGGCGTTCCTGGGCCTAGTGAACTTCTACCACTCCTTTTTGCCCCTCAAGGTGGCCATCACGGAACCTCTCCACTGCCTCCTCGACAAGTCGGCGTCATGGGTCTGGGGGCCACAGCAAGCTGTCTAAAAAGGGCTGGACCCCGGGAATTCTTTTAAGAAGGGAATCCATAAATGATTGAAAGAT
>NW_015177046.1:487399-522243 GCF_001447785.1 Gekko japonicus | reverse complement strand
CCTGCTGAGATGCCCCCCATGACAGCCAATGTGACGTGGCAGTCAGGGCTTCAGAGCACAGTAGAGGCTGCAGGTGGGGAGGGGGAGATGGAAAACTGAACAATGAGGGGGAAATGAAGGTAGGTTGATGCTTGGCTGGGAAGTAGATACGGTTGCCAACTCCAGATGGGAAAATCCTGGAGATTTGAGAGATAGAGCCTGAAGAAGGTGAGGTTTTAGGATGGGTGGGGCCTCAGACAGGTACAATGCCACAGACTCTGCCCTCTAAACCAGCCATTCCCTCATGGGGAACCACTGTTGCCAATCTCCAGGTGGGGGCTGGAGATCACTCAGAATGACAACTGCTCTCCAGATGGCATTGATCCGTTCCCCTGGAGAAAATGGTGGACTCTGTGTCCTTATACCCTGCTGAGGTTGCCATGACAAATTGATGCTGAGTGCCCATGGCCTTGGCACTGCCAGAGCCTCTTTCTAGCGCTCATTGTATTTATTTCCACAATGGGCCTTATTCCTAGTTTTAAAATAATGGAATTATATAATTGATTTGATAATCATGGAAACTCAGCATTTGCAGTGTTTCCATTTAGTGTGCTTATAATTATTAATAACAATGTTACGAACTGGTATATTCAGTATGACGATTGTGAATAGAATACTATTTTCATAAGGATTTTGTGGGAATATCCATTGGCCATTTTCTTAGTTTGTGAGCAGGGGACCTCTGAAATGGCAGCAACCATGCTGTTCTCCATGATACACCCAGCTGTTTTTTTTTTTTTAACAGTGTCCATATGTTTTTTTAACAATGTTATGATGTTATAAAATTACTGCATATGCACACAAAAAAGGAGGTTCTGTCACTGACGAAGTACATGAGGACACATTTTGCATGCTTCATAGTTATTGAATAACTCTGTTATGAATTGATGTATCCGTTTCAATGACTGCCAGCCATTTTCTTAGTTGGTGACTAAGGAGGAGGGGGAACCTTTGAAATGACAGCAACCATGGCTTTAATGTTTTAATTTACTATTTATTATTGTGTCTGTGTTGCTGAATGGCCTACTTACTGTTGTGAACTGCCCTGAGCCTGTTCGTGGGAAGGGCAGACTATAAATCTGAAAAATCAATCAATCACCAATGTTATAATATTACTGCACATGTACAAAAAAGGAGGTTCTGTCATTGATGAAGTTCATGATGACACGACTGCACAACCCCTTTTCAAAGGAAGTGCAGAGCACATGGGGAGGATCAGATCTGAATTCAAGAAAAAATTCCCTGAAATAAATGCCTTTGTAGAAGGGGTGCTGCAAAGTCAGAGCATCAGCTGTGGATTCAACTTGCTGGGAAACAGAAGCAACAGTGAGGTGCAGAAAAGCTCTGAGACGCCTAGTTCAGAGCAAAATTACTTATATTTTCATTTATTCATCCTACAGAGTGTCACATTTTTAAACCAAAAACCATGGCCAGATTTTAAACCTAGCAGCATTTCACCTTAACACCAGATCACTTTAACAATTGAGTAGCTGCCAACTATTTAATACTACTTGAAGGAAGTGCTGGTTAAAAATATATATTTTATAAAATAGAATGTAACTTCCTTTTTAACACTTATCTAATGCCTCTAGTGCATACTGAAACCCTCTTTTGGTAAATCAAATATTAATGCTTAACAAAAAGGGGAATATTGAATGCTACAAGTTTAATTTTAAGAAATGAATGGTAATGCATTGTTACTATTAAATATTCATGGTTAAAATGTTTTTTAAAAAATTATTCACAGTCAAATGTCCAACTCATTGTTTCAGAGCCCTTTTGCACGATGAGAAGATCTTAGACTTTACTTGTGGGAGAAGCAGGTAGTGTCAAGAAGCTGCTGTCAGCTGCCCTATTCCTCTCCTAGGTCCCACTAATCGGTTGTTCTCTCATTTCCTCTTCGGAGCAGATGGTGATCACTGACCTAGAGTTTAGCCATATATTTCTTGTAGCACCTCATTTCATCTGCTTACATTTGGAAGTGTCAACAATTCTATCCTGGCCTTTTAAAGTGCTAATAGTAGTACAAAGAATACATTCATTAAAAAGGGCTGTGATCTGAGAGCTGAATTAAACATTTTACACCCCATTGGTATGATACGTTCAATGACATCATCATGGTAGCAGCAGGTGTCCTTTCCTCCCTGTATTAAAGTCAAGGAATACTTAGTAAGTGTTCCAAGCCATGCTTCAGATTATAAACAAAGAAACAGATAGCATTGCATCATGCAAAAAAATATAGCTCAGTATTGAAGCAGAAAGGAGAAATGCCACTTTTGGTCTCCACCGCATGCCCCATAAAATGGGAAACGTAGTTCTAAAAGGGATGAGACCAGCGTTTGATAAGGGAGGGCAAAGTATCAGTTAAGGGATGGTTATTTTGGAGAAAACTAGTCACAGGTGGATGCCCTCCATCACTCTTGATCCCATTCTTTGTCCTATTTGGAATGCATTTTATTATAACAAGGTTAATAGGAGAATGTATGCTGAATAGTCAAATTTACCCCAGTTTTTAAAAGAACACATTAGAGTTGGATAATATTCTAGGCTAAACTATATTCCAAATGACATCATTAGGAATGGGCCTAGAGGGCCCCTCACATCCAGCACCCTACCCCAGGATGACATTTTTCATTGTCCTCCCATCTTTCGCCATAGAAAGTGTACTGGGGGATAAAAGGTTATAGGTGCAAGTGGATCTCCAGATTGAGACCATAAATGCTGCCACAAAGATGCATAGGCAGTGTCTGGGGTCACAGTCAATTATGGAGAATGTAGGTCACATGGTTCTTGGCAGCAAGTGCCAACTTCTTTTTTTTTATTATTATATATATTTTTATTAGAAGTAAGGCTCAAGTGGTTAAGATGCTGAACTGCAGGCTGTGGAAGGTCAGTAGTTCAGCGGTTCAAGACCCGGGTGCCGCAAGACAGGGTGAGCTCCTGTCTCTAGTTCCAGCTCCTGCCAACCTAGCAGTTCGAAAGCAAGAAATTGCAAGTAGATAAATAGGGACCACTTCGGTGGGAAGGTAACAGCGTTCCGTGCGCCTTGGTGTTTAGTCATGCCGGCCACATGACCACGGAAACGTCTTCGGACAGCGCTGGCTCTTCGGCTTTGAAACGGAGATGAGCACCGCAACCCTAGGGTTGGATTCGACTGGTTTTCGAGCAAGGGAAACCTTTACCTTTACCTAACATCGCAGTACAGATAACATGTGTAAAGACAACAAGGTAACAATAACTAACAAATCTAGAGTATAAGAGAGTAACAGTACAATAATTAACAAAAAAATAGTAAATAGTAAAACACCTATAAATAGTTTGGGTGTTACAAACATTGTACAAATGAGTTTAAATTAAGAGGAAGTACGAGGATACAAGATATTAATTGAAATATACTAACATTCTGGCATATAACTGTGCAATCCGAGAGAACATAGTGTAGGTGACAGCTTAGTATAACATTTATAAAGAGGTTAGCGTGTAGAAGGCAACCATACAGTTATAGCTCACAACCATTTTTGAAATTGTGACCAAGTAGGAGAAATGAAGTCTTCCTTTGTTAGGAAGTCTAGTATCAGGGTCCAGTACCAACATCTGACCATGTTTGCCACCAGAAATGTACTTTGTGACCCAATAGTCTCCTATGTCTTGTTATTTGTTTATTATTTGTATATCAGCCTTCCAGACACAAACTCAAGGTAGCTCACAAGGTAAAAATAGTACAATAAAATCATAATAGCAGCATAAAACACCACTCAGCAGTCTCACATGATATTTATAAAACAGTCCTCAGGCTATATGCAGACCATGAAAACAGCTACAAAAGATTGAACCCCCTCAGTTAAAAGCCTAGTTAAAACAGCAAGGATTAAACTCTAGTTTAGGATTGCACTGATAGTCTCTCAAGCCTGATGTATTATCATTGGTATTCCAAAGTAGTCTTTCCTTCTGTGCCACAGTAACTTTGGAAAGAGGTGGAGAGGGGTCTGGGTAAAAAACCCATGTCCATAATAGATTCATTTCTGATCAGTCTGGTTGTATTAAGTCTGGCATCTGAAGCCCCTTCCCCAAATTCCATTCTTCACAAAGTGAGACTTATGCTGTTTTTGGAGTTGGGAATGTATAAATGAGAAAGAGAAGTGGGTAGTACATGAGACATGTTCTGGGTCTATGCTAGAGAAATGGAGGTGGACAAGACAAGTAGAGATGGCTGCAATTAATAGCAGTCCAGCTACAAAGTAATTTGGAATTAAAGCATGGTTATTGGAAAGGAGAACAAAATGTAGTATTACCTTTATTAAACAAGAGTCAGTGTTATATAGTGGTTAAAGTGTCTGCCTAGGATCTGGGAGACCCAAATTTATATCGTTCATCTGCCATTCACATGCACATTTGGTCTAACCCGGCTCACAGATGGAGGAGAGGAGAAGGATATAAGCTGGTTTAGGTCTCCATTGGGGAGAATGGTAAGGTACAAATAAAGTAAATAAATAAGTCTAGCCTTAGTGGCTATAATGTGTGGACTGCATACTGATTAACAGCTTTGATTATTAATTGCCCATAAATACCCCTGGGAAATTCTTTTGCTGTTCCCAGTGCCTTTTTTTGACCAAATAGTTAAGCCCATATAGTTTTATCTTCTCATGGTGGTTAATAGCTAGATTTTAAAAAATGTAATAACTCACAGATCCAAAGTGTATCATATTATCTTATTGAAACAAGTAGTTCACAAGCTACATGCATAGCCAAATAATATGATGCAAGATTATGGTGATGCTGGTACATACAGGGCAGTATGAGCTGAGGGTATTTAGTCTCTTCTCTCTGTGTGTAGTGGAGTGGGTAGCACATGCATTTGAGTCCCCCTTACATGCCAAATTGCAGGCTATTAACTGTGCCTATCATTTATTTTTCACACAGACACATGTATTATTTTGTATTACCAGTACACAAGATGCCATTTGCTAATTGTTGTTTAGCATCCCAACCTGTTCAAAGTTGCTGTTGCCAACACAGTCATCAGGTGACTGTGTTCTTGGCTTCCATGGAAATGTACAATTTGCAACAGCACACAAAGGCAAAGGACACAGAGTTATTAACACCAAAAGATACACATTGAAGAAGGTACACTTGCTTTCTGCCGAAACTTGATATGTCTGCCAACTGGTATCCTTCAGGAAGCGACCACCAATTACAGTGAAATTTTTAGTACTGTAGCAAAAGCAAAATTTCTCATCATTAGGAAATCATTACTCCAAAGTGACTCCATCTGCTCATTCAAATGCCATTAGAGAACTTTGCAAATTAAAGCAATTAATTCTGAATATTGTCCAAATACCTCGGCAATTAGCAAAAATAGGAGCAAACTCAAAAATGTGCTCATATATTATTTCTACATTTATTCAGATGTTTGCTTGCTCTGATTTCAAGAGCTCATAGGGACAGTTTGAAGAAGTCATAACACAAAATGGAATGAAAGATATGAAATACATACAAATGTAAAACTGGTCACATTAAAATAACCATTATCTGTCTTTATACCTGCCACGGAGTAACAGCCTAAACAACATGACTTTGGAAACTGTCCAAAGATGTTAACATGTAATCAGATTTCAAAGATTAAGAGAGTACCTTTGCGGTACACTTTCTGAAGAAGCCTAGATGAAGAACATCTGAAAGAGTGATACCATCAGGAGGTTGGTAAAGTTTACATTGCCTGATGAGAACAATGCCAGAAAATTCCTGGAGATCTGGGGTGCAGCCTAGGGAGGGTGGGATTTAGAGAGGGGAGGGACCCCAGTGGGATAGCATGCCTTAGAGTTTATCCCCTGATGTGGACGTTTTCTCCAGGGGAACTGATCTCTGTGATCTAGAGATCAGCAGTAATTCTGAGAAAACTTCAGGCCTCACCTGGAGGCTGGCAACCATTAAACACAGACAATATTGTAAGCCTTTCATGGCTTATTTATTTATTTAAGAGACTTATGTCCCACACTGTTGAAAATCTGCTTAAGGCAGCTAATAACATAAAATCATTTAAAATAAAAGTAGAGCCGTTAAAATAACTCAGTAAACAAACTAAAACCACTAAGGCAGCAGCAATCAAACCAAGCGCCAGTATTTTAAAACAGCAACCCAATAATAAATAAATAAGTAAATAATAAACAGAAAGAAAGAAAGAAAGAAAGAAAGAAAGAAAGAAAGAAAGAAAGAAAGAAAGAAAGAAAGAAAGAAAGAAAAGTAAAAAGCAAACTGCTTAAACAGTGGCAATGACAGGGCAAGTGGATAAGTTAAAAAGGCTGAGAAAAACAAAATGTTTTGGCCTGGCACACACATGCAAAACAAATAATGTAAAAGCCAGGCAAACTTCAAGGGGGAGGACATTCCACAGACAGGGTGGCACCAGGAATACAACAAAAGAATGTGGTTAACAGTTGGGTATATTGTGCTTGGTGATCAAATGTGAACCAATAATTGGGTCTGTTCAGTTCAACACCAAATGATTCAAACACCTGCTGAATGACTTTGTTTTAGTTTTTTGCAAAACGGCACATGTACAAAACTGTGGCCAATCTAAACACATAGGCAAACATTAACATTGCTAAGGTGTACTTAGACATACACAAAATTGTGAGGTTTTTAAAAAGTTCTTAATTATGACTGATGCATATGTTTTATGACCACCTTAACTGTTTAAATAACTTCCCTTCAAAGGGAAGAATGGCACTCCAAAGATGCGGGGAAGCAGAACTCGATCAGATACAAATGTACAAAAAGCCAATTGTGTTATACTTTACTGTTAGGAAGAAATATGTCAAAGCAACCTGTCAAAGAGCTATTGATGGGTCAGTGACCAGATGGATATTCTGTTGCCTGCACACAACTGGCAAAGAGAACAGTGTGCAAAACTGATGGGTGTTTGAGCAGCTCTACTTGTTGTGAACTGACCGGTTATGATGGACTCCTGACTCTCCCCCACTCCCAGGCAGATGTTCCCCTCTGTGACTGAGCTGCCCTTCAGTAGCATGTATTTCTTCTTTATTTTATAAGCTTTAACTGTCGTTACAGATATTAGTTTATGCTTCTGACCCAGTACAGGGAAAATTAAGGGAAAATACAGGAGCTGTCTTGTCTTATATTTAAACCCTTATTGAAATGACACTTGAAACACAGTAACTTTCAAAACAGAAATAATATTTTATTGAACAGGCAGGGAATCTATATAACAGGACATTGTCAAGGTTTATAAAGGCTGAGGTAAAACTTCATACTATATACAGATTTCAATTCTTAGATCATACAAGAGAATGTATTTGTAGCTTGCTTTCAAGGTTTTCTAGTTCTTTCTTTGAGAGGTACTTTGTTTAGTATATTTCAGCACTAACACAGGTTCTTAATACTGTTTTCTAGATAATAGTGTTTGCTTATAGTTTCTAGATTTCTTCCTTCAGAGTTCTAGGTTTTCCCTTTAGATGTTACAGTTTTTCACTAACTCCTGAGGTGGCCAAGCTTCTCCCCTTTATTTCAAACCAAGGTTCTCTTCCCAGTCTCTTTCACTGGCACGAAGTTATTCTCCTTGTACCTAAGAAGCAATAACTCCTTTTACTTGTATGGGAGTTCTCTGTAACTACCCAGACCTTCTGCCAATTTTTTTCCCAGTATCTGTTGTCTGTATAAAGCCAGTCTGTAGCTTTCTTGACTGAGAATCTAAATTCTCCCTCAGAGTAGTTCTAATATATTTTAGACAATAGAGTTCCTCTTCTTCTCTTAATAGAAGTACTTTTCTGACAGTTCCCTGACAGAAATCACTATCTCCCAAAGTCTCTTCCCTCAGAAATCAAACCCTTTGGCTACTGACCCAGACATTAGATTTCAGACAGTGACGAAAAGGCGAATGAAACTTTTCCTTTCAGATCAGCTGTTTTATTTCCTCTCTAAAATGATGCTGGCCAATCAGTGAGTACAGCAGCCAACCACATAATTTCTTCTCTCCAGGGAAGATTAACTCTTGAACTCCCTGACTCTCTGACACGAGCAGCTTTTTAAAATGCCTGCTTATCTTTGCAATCCATCACACCAGTCTTCAGCATATAGTGCTTAACAGGGATTATGTTGTACTTGCCAGATGCAAATATGTCCCTGATTTATCAATAATTAGACCATGCATTCCCTTAGCCATTTGTTGGAGTTCAAGGGGCAGCTGCATGTCAAGCACAACAGCCCACTCCTCTAACTTGCTAGTGCCATTGGGTGCAGATGAAAACTTTCTTTCCTGCTCTGGCTCAGCGGTGCCCATGCCGGGAGTCTATGAGGAGCAGAGACACATGGGCCACAAACAGGATATGGTGTGATGTCACTTCTGGGTTTTCCTTAGAAGTGATATCACACCATAATTCAACTGCTTTAAAAAACATTATTTTCCATCTGGCTGCAGGAGCAGTGGTTGGAAACAGGAGCTGGGGACAGGGAACACTCCAGCACCCCATGGGAAACTGGCAAGCCTGTCAAGACTCCACTTCACCCATTTTCTCTCCTGGATCCAGAATGACCTGGTTCTCCAGGACCCCAGGTCCATCTGTTAATAAGGCCCGGAGATCAACCAACTAGTGGCAAAAAGGCTACTGCACAGCTGCCAAACCGTTTGTTAGGAGCTTGGAACATTTGCTCCACAAATGAACTAATCCAGTGATCAGATCAACAGAATAAATTCCAACAAATTCTGCATGTTTCTCTGGTGAACTCATTCACTGTGAAGATGGCATTATCCCTAATTATTAGGTATGTATGCATATATTTGTTGTTTGGTTCAGGTGGGGGTAGCCATGTTGGTCTGAAGCAGCAGAACAAAGTTTGAGTCCAGTGGCACCTTTAAGACAAGCAATGTTTTATTCTGGGTATGAGCTTCTGTGTGCATGCACACTTCTTCAGATACAATCAAATGGAATTTACTAGTCCATACATATAGGCAGAGGGTGAGCAGTAAATTAGCATCTGACATAATGAAGATGTTTATCAGATTCAGGAATAACAAGCTTATTTTATATGGTTACTATTTGTTTGGGTTCAATTGAGGTGGAACACAGTGAAGGAAATAAATATGTCTAATTTGAAGACTGATGTTTGTTGCTGTTTCTTTTAACTTTCAGAATTAGTTGAGAAGCTTAGTTTTGTACCATCTATTTTCTTTGGAAGATTCCCTATCTGTGTTTCTTTCTTTCTTTTGCTATTTTACACCAGTTTTTATTATACACTACTTTCATGCTATTGGCACACCATTTGTATCTTCTATACAGCATTTCTAGGCCATTTATTTGCACTGATACAAAAGCAGGCATTATAAAAAGATGAGAGTTTCTGTGCTGGATCAGACCAATGGTATATCTAGTCCAGTATCTTTTTTCCCCCAACAGTGGCCAGTGAGATGCCACTGAGAAACCTACAAGCAGGGCATGACACAGACAATCAGTGCTCACTGCTGACTGCTTCTCAGCATCCGGACCCAGAAGCCCTGGTAATAACCACAATAGCCAGTGGCCATTACCACATCTTCTGGCAATGAATTCTGTCAGTCAACTGAAGTTGTGAAGTTGTACTTCCTTTTGTCTGTCTTAAAACCCAATCAGTTTTATAGAAGGACCATAAGCTCTAACATTATGGGATAGGGAAAAAAAATTCTATCAGCGTTCACTACAGCATGCATAAAGTTGGATCCCATTTATATAATTTGATTTTAAAGGTCATTATTTGATGGGGGTGGCTGAAATATAACTTCTGAAAATCCAAGATGAGATATGGTCAAGTTGAGTTAGTACTACTTGTCATGATTTTCTTGTCTTTCCATTTGCAGACAAGCTCTTGCATACGTAAAACATGTTCCCTGGAATTAAATCCTGTATGGTTCCCCATAGCCCACCCCAACCCCTGTTATCATGGTATTTAAAACATTAAAAGTGACACCCATAAATTCTGTAGGTCAGAAGCTAGATGCATGGCAGAAAAAGTAAACAAGGGTAAATCTACTGTGTGCTATTTCATTACAAGCATCATGGAAATTAATGGCTGTGTGGGAGAAATTCTATGTGCATTGTGCATAAATAGCATACTCAGTGCTGTAGATATATTATTTCTTGTTTTCCCCATGACATATTCTATCATTTTATATTTTAAAGTAATTTTATTGGCTACCAAGCAGCATATTATAATGCCTCTTCATAATTCTGATTGCATACCTGAATTTAGAATCATGGGTGTCTATGAATTATTATTTATTCAGAAAAAAATCTAAATCCTGAATTATTAGCTTACATCCCATTCATATATATTACAGTCCTATTTATGCAGTATTCTCTAGGCCATGATTACTTTAACAAAGAGTTTAATAGATGCCTGTAATCAGAAATTTTGAAAAAGCCATCCATTTGGAAACATTTATTATCTCCTCATTAAAAGCAAAACAAAAAACCACACACACACACACAATCTTGAGTTCTATAGATTATATTATCTATTTAGTACTGTATGAAATATTGAAATCAACTATTCAGTAAGAAGAACACTGAATTTACTCTGCTTTTTTTTTGTATTCTACTTTCCATTCATCTAACAAGATGTTAATAGGTACTTTGTAAATTTTCGAGGAACATTAACTCTTCACTCAGTGGTGCTTCACACCCACAGAAATGTTTTTCTCCTTAAATCTACTTATACAACAATGCTACATTTCACGATACAATCTTTTATATTCAACTCAACACTCACACAGACTTTATAATTTCCTTTTCACAGAATACTTTGCTTAGAAGAAGCAGTTAGGGACCAAAATGCATGCCTCAAAGGGGAAATGATAATCTTTTCCCACTAACCTCAGGGCCTACAGTACTGAACTGTACTTCAGATGAAGTAGAAGAATTACTTGCTCCTCTGGGTCCTAGTTAGACCCCCCGCACAGGCATAACAAAGTTGCTCTAATGCTCCATCCAAGGCAGCTATGCTATATAGATGTGGAGCCAGGCTGCTGGTGATTAATATCAAAAAGGTGGAAGAGCAGCTTTTAAACTTTCCCCTGGGGAAAACCCGACAGGAGCTGGGGACCCTCCAGTTCCAGACAACTCAGTCCAAAGGTACAATTGTGTAAATACTCAGGGTAATACTGATAGGAGCATAGTGGAACTTGGGAGTGAGGGCAGGATGGGAGGTGAGGGTTGCTGGAGCGGGAGACACATTATAGGTATCTATATGCCAATGCTAGAAGTCTCTGAGCCATGATGGGGGATGCTTGGTGCTCAATGGCAATTCATAATGGATGTCTCAGAAGCATGGTGGGATGGGGGAAATCTATGGGATATAATCATCCCTGGCTGTTTAAGACCACAGATAGAATGTATTTGTTGGGGGAGGTGTTGTGCTGTACATCAAAGAGGGCATAAAATCAAATAGGTTAGACAATATTAAGGGGATTAACTTCCCAACAGAAGCAAGACAGGTGGGAATACTGGGCCCGAAGGGTAACTTAAAAGTGTGGGTGTTCTATCACCTACCTGATCAAGCCCTTGAGGCTGATCTTGAGATGGAGAAGGAAATAAATGAGGAGACTTAAGCAGATAACGTTATGATACTGGGAGACTTCGATAACCTCACAGTGACTGAGCAAACATATGCTCAAGCCATGGTATAGAAATTAGATTCCTAGACATCATAAATGACTGTGCACTGGAACAGCTGGTCACAGAGCCAACAAGAAGGGTAGTGATCTTTGACTTGGTTGTAAGTAGTGCTAAAGACCTGGTCAGAGATGTAAAAGTTGTGTCACCAATTCGGAACAGTAACCACAGTGCTATTAAGTTCAGCATTTATATCGATGGAAAGTTACCTCTGAAGTCCAAAACTGTAACATTTGATGTCAAAAGAAGGAACTCTGAAAAAAATGTGAATAATTAAAAGAATGCTGAAACACATGAAAGTCAAATCCCTACAGGTTGCTTGGAAGCTGTTTAAGACCACAGATAGAATGTATTCCCAGGGCTTTGTTGTTGTTGTTGTTGTTGAAAAAGAGGTGCCGGAACTCTCAAGAGGGAAATGAAGTTTTCAATCTGTATACTGAAAACTCATAAACATTTTTAACAGAATTTTGTCCATTCCAGAACGCTGTTCCACCACTTTCCTCTGCGTATTTCCCCACTGCGAAGCCTAAAGGCATTGCCAAGCCTAAAATAATGTCTGCAAGGTTAACAATGCAAGTTAAAGAAACTATAAAAAGAGGTTTCTTTTAAAAAGGGGAAGGTCTGCCACAATGAATTGAACAGAAGTGACTATAGGCTCTGGGAAAAAGAAATGTAAGTCAATAGGCAGGCAAAAAGAGACTTTGAAGAGCAGGTTGCTAAAAGCATCAAGACAAATAATAAACATTTCTTTAAATATATCCAGAGCAGGAAACCAGCCAGAGGAGCAACTGGACCTTTGAATGATCAAAAAATAAATGGATTTCCTAAAGAAGGGTAGGGAGATGGCAGAGAAGATCAATGAATTTTTCACTTCTGTGTTTACTGTGGAAAGTGTGGGGCATGTGCACATGACACAGCCACTAATTTCGGGAAGGGAGTCTTGACAGTTATTTATTTTTTTTGCTTAATCTTCCCACAGTTTTAAATCCAAAATCCCATCCAGCAGAAATTGCAGACTATTACTTTCATATAAATATCAATTCCACACATTACACATTACTCAAAGCTTGCAAGCATTCCAGACTCATTTTAGTTGTCAATTTTCCTTGTTTCTTGTACTTTACTTTTGCCCTTTCTACCATTTTTGGTTCTCTGAAAACCACTTCTTCATTTGCCCCGCCATGTCTCTGGCAGACAAAGAAGTTGTTATACTGTTATTACTTTACCACAATACGTCTTTAATGTATATGTCTTAATTCCTTTTCTACCTTTTACAACCCCAATTGACTGTTCAGCATCCCAGCAACACTTAAGGGATGGAAGAGTCTATAAAAATAAAGACCCGAGTTTCTACAAGCATAACATAGGAATGGACTCTTAATACCTCAACCATACCACACCATGCTGGTGGAAGGAGGAGACCCCAAAATGATAGCAAAATTACAAATTTTAGCTGGGTTCAAAGAAGGGGTCCAAATCACTACTAACAACTCCGGTCTGAGGACCTGAATCAGATTGACGTGAAAAGAAATGAAGTTCTAGACTATTGGGGAAATTAAATCCATTCCACACATTACACATTACTCAAAGCTTGCAAGCATTCCAGACTCATTTTAGTTGTCAATTTTCCTTGTTTCTTGTACTTTACTTTTGCCCTTTCTACCATTTTTGGTTCTCTGAAAACCACTTCTTCATTTGCCCCTGCCATGTCTCTGGCAGAGAAAGAAGTTGTTATACTGTTATTGCTTTACCACAATACGTCTTTAATGTATATGTCTTAATTCCTTTTCTACCTTTTACAACCCCAATTGACTGTTCAGCATCCCAGCAACACTTAAGGGATGGAAGAGTCTATAAAAATAAAGACCCGAGTTTCTACAAGCATAACATAGGAATGGACTCTTAATACCTCAACCATACCAGACCATGCTGGTGGAAGGAGGAGACCCCAAAATGATAGCAAAATTACAAATTTTAGCTGGGTTCAAAGAAGGGGTCCAAATCACTACTAACAACTCCGGTCTGAGGACCTGAATCAGATTGACGTGAAAAGAAATGAAGTTCTAGGCTATTGGGGAAATTAAAATAAGTCTCCAGGTCCTGAAGGCATACCCCCCAAAGTTCTTAGGAAACTCAATGTGAGATTGTTGATCCACTAACCTGGATATATAACTTATCACTAAATTCAGCCACTGTATCAGAAGACTGGAGAGTAGCAAATGTTACACCAATATTTAAAAGGGGGTCTGGAGGGGAACCAGGAAATTATAGGCCAGTTAGTATAATGTCTGTTGCAGACAAATTAGTAGAAACTGTAATCAGAGATAGAATTATTAGGCACATAGCCTAATCTGCATGGCTTCTGCAAAGGGAAGTCCTGCCTCACCAAACTTTGGGACTTTTTTGAGAAAATGAATGAACATATAGGTAATAGTGTCCCAGTAGACATTATATACCTGGACTTCTGAAAGGCTTTTGACAAGGTACCCCACCAAAGACTTCTGAGTAAACTTAGCATTCATGAGATAAGTAGTAAATCTCTGAAAACCAGTGCCAGGGGCAAGAGAAGGCCTTGGCCTTTATGGCCTGTTGTTGGGCCTTCAGAGGAAGTGGGTGGCCACTTTGTGCTGGATTAGATGAACCACTAACCTGATCCAAGAGGGCTGTTCTCACATTCATATGTTTTTAACAGGAAGTTTCCAGCTATATTAGAAAGCCTTTGTGCTAATAATAAAATAATTATTTTGGAGCAAAAAATGAGTTAAGCAATTTGTGGCTGTAACTGATCAGAGGTCAGAAGTTCATTCGTCTGTCATCTCCCTGCATGAATTGACTGGACATCTGAGGAATTATCTGGTAATTGATTGATCTGTCCAATACGTAACTACTGGCTATGCAACATATACAAGATAGGAACAGACAATTATTAAGAAGCCACACAGAAGCTAACTAGAATTGCTAAATCTATTTATTTATTTATTTATTAAATATGTATCCTGCCCTTCCAACATGGGCTCAGGGCGGCGAACATAGAGGCAAATGCTATACATAAAACAATAAAGCAATAAACAATCATTACCTATAAAACAGTTAAAAGTCGGTGCTCAACAGACCATATCAATTTCATAATAAAATGCCAATAACAATAAATCTTATATAAGTTTTGTTATGAGCCTTGTCCATGTGGAAGAAATCCTGTCTCAAGCTGATGTTAGTTCATGTGCAAAATACTGTATCTCAAGTTGTTGTTGCTGGGTTGGCGGGAGCTGGGACGAAGGTCGAGAGCTCACCCCGACCGCGGTGGTACTCGAACAGCCATAGTGGCTGCTCGAATGATGTTACTGAGCAGGCGTTTAACTGCCTGCGCCACCGCTCCCTCAATTTCATAATAAAATGCCAATAACAATAAATCTTATATAAGTTTTGTTATGAGCCTTGTCCATGTGGAAGAAATCCTGTCTCAAGCTGATGTTAGTTTATGTGCAAAATACTGTATCTCAAGTTGTTGTTGCAGATGACCTTTGAATAGAGGAGATAGAACTTGGAGTAACGAAGGCTGAGGGGTGACATGATTGAGGTTTATAAGATTATGCATGGGATAGAGCAGGTTGAGAAAGAAGTACTTTTCTCCCTTTCTCACAATACAAGAACTCATGGGCACTCAATGAAATTGCTGAGCAGTCGGGTTAGAATGGATAAAACAAAGTATTTCTTCACCCAAAGAGTGATTAACACATGGAATTCACTGCCACAGGAGGTGGTGGCAGCTACAAGCATGGACAGCTTCAAGAGGGAATTAGATAAGCATATGGAGCAGAGATCCATCAGTGGCTATTAGCCACAAGGTATAGACAGGAACTCTCAGTCTGGGGCAAGTGATGCACTGTATTCTTGGTGCCTGGGGGGGCAACAGTGGGAGGACTTCTAGTGTCCTGGTCCCACTGCTGGACCTCCTGATGACACCTGGTATTTTTGGCCACTGTGTGACAGTGTTAGACTAGATGGGCCATTGGCCTGATCCAACATTGGCTTCTTATGTTCTTATGAAATCTCCTTATAGCTCTTAAAATGTTCCATTAAAGCTCAGAATACTCAGTGGTGAGAAAATCAGAAGGAAAACCATCCCCCAAGAGCCTGGGGGCAGTTGTCAGTACCTGACTTTATATTCTCTAATGCAGCAGAGGCAAAAGCCAGGCATGACCATGGGTGCTCACTTCTACCATGTCATCTCTGAGAAGAGCCAACCTGCTTTTGCTCTCTGTCACGGATGCTGAACATCTTTCTGCCAAGTAGAGTCCAAGAGGTATCATAGGAACTATTGTGGGTGAGGTAATGCAACATATTTGTGTTGATTTACATGATTTTTTTGACACAGCTGGAATTGCACTTTTCTGCTTAATACATTAATTTAATTCTTAAAACACAGCCAATATTATGTGTGGTTCATCTTAGTCCCATGAGAATTCTACATAATAAACTGGTGAACTACTTGGAACAGGCAGATCACAGTCTAACATTTCACAGAATTCTGAGAAGCAGTAGAGAAAAAAGTGAAGCCATAATTTGTAGAGGGTCTATTGACTATTTAAATGTGTAACAGAAACTAAGAAAACAGCTCATGGAGATATCCTTTATTCTCTTTTAGATAAACTGTTGAAAATATAGACATCAATTAAGTCAGGGAATGAGATCTATGGATATGGAAAAAGTAGTGTTCCATAAGCTTGTCTTGTCAGGCTTTGAATGCAAGTATCTGCTGTGGAAAGACACAGTATGTGATTCTGACATCAACAACACATTGCATGTGGTTAGACAAAGGTTCTGTGTGCAGGTAAATCAAAAATTGGCAGAGCTCTGCATTTAAAAGTTTAAAAGAAGAAATGGTTATGAAGAACCAGCAGGGTAGCTGCTGTGGAGCAACAGGAATTGTGAAGAGGTATTTTGTGAAACTGTTTCAGATATTTACACTTTTAAACTCTTCTTGAGATTTCAAAAGTAGATTCAGTTTATTATTTACTAGGAATAAGGCTCATTATGGAAATAAATACAAGGAGCTCTAGAAAGAGGCTCTGGAAGAGTGCCAAGGCCTTGGGCACTCAACATAAATGTGCTGTGGCGACCTCAGCAGGGTATAATGACACAGAGTCCACCATTCTCTCCAGAGGAAATAATCTCTGCTACCTGAAGAGCAGTTGTAATTTTGAGTGATCTCCACCCTTCACGTGGAGATTGGCAACACTAGTTCCCCAGACAGAAATGGCTGGTTTGGAGAGTGGAGTCTATGGCATTGTACCTTTCTGAGGTCCCACACCTCCTCAAACCTCACCCTCACCAGGCTCCACTCCTCAAATCTCCATGACTTTCCCAATCTGGAGTTGGCAACCCTATCTCATTCCCAGACAAGCATCAACCTGCCATTATCTGCCCCTCTGACTTCAGCTTTGCATCTACTCCCCTCTCCCTCCTGGAGATCAGTTGTAATTCTGAGTGATTTCCACCCCTCTCCTGAGATTGGCAACAGTGGTTTCCCAGAAGGGAATGGCTGGTTGGGAGGGTGGAGTTTATGGCATTGTACCTGTCTGAGGTTCCATCCCTCCTCAAGCCTCACCCTCTCCAGGTTCCATCCCTCAAATCTCCAGGATTTTCCCACGTGGAGTTGGCAATCATATCCCCTTCCCAGCCAATCATCAACCTACCTTTATTTCCCCCTCT
Organism: Gekko japonicus; assembly: GCF_001447785.1. Taxonomy (NCBI): domain Eukaryota; kingdom Metazoa; phylum Chordata; class Lepidosauria; order Squamata; family Gekkonidae; genus Gekko; species Gekko japonicus. The sequence continues at coordinate 504,832 of NW_015177046.1, read as the reverse complement.
CTGTTCAGCTTTCCATTCCCACACACTACAGCCTCTTCCATGCTCTGAAGCCCTGACTGCCACCATTTTCTCCAGGGGAACTGATCTCTGCCATCTGGAGAGAAGTTGTAATTCTGAAGACTGCCTTGGGACACTCCCTGTTTTCCCACATATTTTGACTTTGGTGCAGCTGGGAACTGTAGGCGAGCAAATGAGGAAGCCCCATTCAACCCAGTGAGTGATACCCCTGCAGGCCCTTCCCTGGAACTACAGCTCAATTAAACCTTATGGGGGAACATTTTAAACAAAGAACCACAGCCATCTTACAAACACAGGTATCTGCCATTTCGTTACACCTACCAACAGCAACTGAGGGGAAACTTAGTCCCACCTAGGAGGCAAGCAGGGGAAGTGTCTTCATCAAGAAAGAAAGCTGTTTACCAGTAATTCTGACAAGGCACAGTGCCTGAAGGGGGAGTGGGCAGGGAAGAGGAGCAAATCCAGCACCCAGCCAATGGCACACAAATACTCTTGAGTGGCAGCTGATGGGCCAATGGCTGAGGGAGTGCATGGAATGTTGCCACTCGAAAATAGAATTATTATATAGAGAGATTTGAGGGAGAATGGGCTATCAGTAGAAACAACTTCTGTTTCTTTAAAGGCAGAATAATTACATTTCTAACAAGATGTGCACAAAAAATGGTTCCCCTGCTTTAATGACTTTTTCACTCCCCCTCCCACAATTGTGTGGATTTTTTCCACTAGGAATTTTTGCACAGTGCCTGATGGTTGGAGTTGTTTCCTGTTTGTGTGCCTCAAACAGGGCCCTGATTTTTTTAACGATCTGATAGTTAGTAGGTGTTTGGCTAGTCCTTTGCTGTATTCCTTCATAACCATGTGTTACAACACAATTGGCTTTTTGCACACATGCATTCTCAGCAGACCAGTTGAGTTCTACTGCTCCCATCCTTGCTTGCAGAATAACTCTGATCAGCCAGCAATCATTTAAATGGACATTTAGATCATTCACAAATCATATAAAGCTGTAATAAATAAATGCTGTGTTTCAACAAAATCCTACCCCTCAGAGTTTTGTCAGCCAAATTGCCTTATTTCTTTAATAAAGATGGAGAATTATGAATATTAAATGGCAATAGGCATAAATAAGGGGAGTAATAACCTATGTATACCAGAGTCCAATTCATTCAGATCCCCGGAAATAGACCAGGAGACTAGATCTTAAATATGTTTTATTTTACTAAATGATTCAAACACACAATTAAAATTAAACAATCACACACTCAAGCAATACAGAACTAGGAAATTAGATGGAAGGGTACAGCAACAGTTGCATGAGCAGGAAGTATCATCATTGGGTCGATACTCTACCTGTCTGATCCTGCAGTGAAAAATGGGGAAAATACTAGGGAAGGGGTCATGTGTTGACCAGCAGCCCACACAATAGACTCCAGACAGTGCTACGAATGGAATCAGCGAGATAGGGTGGGGTTAGGTAGGCAGGAGAAGAGAGCGTGAACAATGGGCAGATGCTCTCCTTATATACTCTAAGAGGGGCTTGGGGCATGAGCTGCAAAGGCCTGTAGTCCCCAGGAAGATACTAGAAGCTGCCAGTTTCTTAATGGGTCAAAAGAATGGAAGTAAGTGTTGGGCAATTGATATATTGTTTACTAACAGTGACACCTCTTAGAGTGGATGGCTTAAGACAAAGGGAAAGAAAAGGTAGATAATAAAAGTAACTTAAAAACTCAGGATATTCTCCAAAAACAAGATCCTGAATTGAGTTGGTGGGAAAGAGCCCAACTAGGATCCAGATATGTTAAGGATAAACAAAGGGGCTTTTACGAAAAGGTTATGGAATTGGATAAAATATTATTGTATACTGATGAAAGCTTATTAAAAAAACTGTATGTAACATTATTAAAAATCAAAACACAAGATGAGGTGGTTAAATCTGCAATGATTAGATGGGCACAAAACTTAGGACATAAAACTGAATTAGATCAATGGTCTAAAATATGGAAAACAAATATAAAATATAGCAAAGCAATTTAATAAAAAGAAAATATATATAAAATGTTTTATAGATGGTATATGACACCAGACAAATTAGCGAAATTCTATCCTAACTAGGCACAAGGCCCATTGTGGGAAGAGAGGCAACGGGCCCTAGAGAGAGGCTTCCAGAGGGCCCCCCCCATACACTGGCAAAGGAGAACGCGGTGGCTCCCTGGTGGCCAGGTTCTTGCCTCCCCCTGCCGTGCGCCGGAGGTGGCAAAGTAGGCCAGACAGCCTTGTCCCTCCTCTGTCAGCGGACTGGAGGTGGCAGCTGCCGAAGGTGGCAGGCCTCGCCTGTCCACAGCGGCATGCGCCGGTGGCGGCAGCGGGCCAAGCCAAGTGGGCTGGCTCCTTCCTCGCCCTCCTGCCTGCTCGCCCACTCGAGGGCCTGGCATGCCAAGGTGGCCGGCCTCGCCCTTCTCCCCACTGGCCACCCGAGCAAGCGAGCGGCGCACGCAGTGGTGGAGCGGCAGCAAGCAAGGAACGGCCACTCACTGTCTGTACCAGCCACATGCACGCCAAGCAGGCTAGCCTCCCCCATCCCCCCCAGCCAATGGCATGCCAGTTGTCCCGAGTGGCAGCCTGCGGGCCAATGGCAGAGGGAGCGCATTTCCTCTTGCCACCCTATAGGTTGGTGGCCACCCTAATATGCTTTTATATAATAGGAGAGATATGTCAAATGATTGTTGGAAATGTAAACAGAATGTTGTATCTTTTTCATATATGGTGGACATGTGATAAAAGCAAAAAAATATTGGATTTGAATACATGAGATTTTACAAAAAATACTAGAAACAGATATACCCTTTGTACCAGAATTGTTTTTATTGAATATAATACCATGCCTTCTGCTTGCTGGCTGCTGCATATTTCTTGCATCAGGGAGGTTGATTTTCCTCCTGCATGGATGCGGGGGCAAAGAGCATCGGGTATGTCTGTGGGTCCATGTATGGCTGGCACACTGCTTCTGGGTGAGGTTTCCCTTGGCTGGGCATGTGTCTACAATCTGAGAGGTTGGCATCATTGGGCTACTGTACAATTCAGTCCCTGGCATATTTATTTTACAGTTCAGCTCACAGCCATAGTCCATAGCCTTATAAATGCTGCGCAAGGCTCTTGCAGGGCAACAGTTTGTCTAATCAGTCCTTTGTGAAGCTAATGGCCACTGATCAGTTTGAAGCAGGAGCATAGTTGTGCATGTGCAGTTTTGTCAAACCTGACGCAAACTAGTTTGGCAGGCATTCGCAGCTGCTTCAGAATGAACTAAGCAGACTGAGTGATTGGCTCACATCTGATCACCACCTTCAAATATGAGAAGTTCAAGTGCTGAATGCATTCATTATGAAATTCAAGCATCCCTTCCTTCCACTACATTCATTTTTTATTAACTACAGCCTTTTATGATGTGTTAGAAAACATATGGATGCTGCCAATTACTATTCCATCATTATGAAATCCCCTCCCCTTGAAAACTTGCCTCTTTCAACGCTGCCAAATGACAATATTTCTGCTTAGGTTTCAGTTTCCAGTTGTTTGCTGTATGGTTTCCCCTTTTTATTTGATCTATATTTCAGTCAAGTATGAAGTTTTCACTCTGTATCCTGTCACCTGGAAACCTTAAGACTAGGCTGGGCTCAGGAGTTAACTGTCTACCTAGGTCCTTTGACATTCAAGGCTAATGGACGTACGGCAGTGCCAACTGTTAAGCCTCGTTCACTTCCAAGGTCACAGCCCTCACCCTCTTTCAACCAATAGACAGCCACTCATTGGGTCTTGAGTGGCCATCTGGAGCCAAGAGCTTTTAAATACCTATCCTCATTGAAACAGATATTAAATGAAAAGAGCTGGCTGCAGCATGTTGACTTAATTAATAGAGGCTATTATTATAGTTGTAGGAATGTGAAGACAGAATATGTGAGTGACTTCAGGGAGGCAAACACTACGTGAGTTATGTTTTCCAAAGCAAATTCCATTAGAACCTGTCTGACCATGCCATCCCTCCAACACACTTTCTTCACAAGATAATATAACACCTTAATTAGACCATCAACTGCACAAGAAGTGAGTACTGCATCTGTGGGATGCAGTGTGCTATCATAATTAAGATTTTCCTTTATAGTACCAGATTAATATGTTGGGTTTATCAAGATTTCATATCAATTGGAACTTTGCCCCTGGACCCTGGAATGGAGGCATGAGAACAAAATGTAAAGGCCTAGTTAAAATAATACCCAGACTCTTGAAACCAGTGCGAAGCTGGTGAACTCCCCCAGAATAATCTGAAGGAACCCCAGACATTTTTCTGAGCCCCAGTGGCAACCAGCTTGTCCCACATGACATGTGGGCAAGGAGTCAGGAGGTATAGGTAGCTTAAATAACCATTCCTTGTATACTGCCTATTGACTGGCCCACCCAAAGTGCCCAGCCCAGCCCTCTTGCTCCCTTCCTCATGGGAAAAGGAGCAAAAATCCTTCTCATTCCCATTGGGGTGGGCAGTGTCTATATTTTTAATTGTTCAGAGATTAATTCCCTTTACCAGTTAAGAAAAACACAATATACAACACCGAGGCATTTGGGGCATAATAAAAACTGAGAATACCATTACTTAACATTGACTCCTGTTGTGTCTGCACAGCCATAAACACCTATTGTTAAGAGATCACATGTTTGTGAGATACATACAAACCAGCGCCTGCTAGTATGGCTCATGTTCTGTTCACTGTTAAGTAAGAAACTGAATTTTCAACAAGAAGTTCAATGGTTCATGAGCAGCTCAAACCTGTTTGGCTGGTTATTTCTGCACATATAGTACATTACAATAAGCCGCATTCTGTACATATGTATTTTCTCAGAATCATATTGGAGTCATGCTCCCGTTGCCAAAGAACCTGTCATAAGCAAAGAGCAAACCAGTGGGTTGTTTAAAAATAAATAGTAAAGGTAAAGGTAAAGGTTCCCTTGCTCGAAAGCCAGTCGAATCCGACTCTAGGGTTGCGGTGCTCATCTCCGTTTCACAGCCGAAGAGCCAGCGCTGTCCGAAGACGTTTCCATGGTCATGTGGCCGGCATGACTAAACACCAAGGCACACGGAATGCTGTTACCTTCCCACCGAAGTGGTACCTATTTATCTACTTGCAATGTCTTGCTTTCGAACTGCTAGGTTGGCAGGAGTAAAAATAAATACAATGATTTTAAAAAAAAGTCTTGGTTTGATGTTTGTCTGTGTTAGCAATAGTTCGTACATTCACACTTTCTCAGAGTTTATAGGAGTCATAGTTTCTACCCCACATGTCATTTAATTATGTGAGTGTAACGAATGCATTGTAGTTCCACCCTCTATGTTTGCTTGATGTTGTGATCACCCAAGCCCTTGGGCTGGTTACTGAATTTTGTTCTTAGCAAGGTGTCTCCCTTCTTTACTTTGACTTTGTTCTGTCTTCTGCATGAACAGAAGGGTTTGGCTAAATGTCACTAAATTCAAACATTCTAATCGAACCAGCTGATGGATAAACCTTTGTGGGGTAAATACTACTACTGAGTCTGACCAGGATAGTAGAACTGTCACCTGCAGGGTCCATGTCTTTTATAAAGTGAGATGGGCTCCATGGATCCTAATGAATTTTCTATGGTTGCCAGCTCTGGGTTGGGAAATTCCTAGATATTTGGAGGTGGAGCCTGGAGACTATGGAGTTTGGGTAGGGAAGGGATCTCAGCAGGGCATAAGGTTATGCAGTCCACCCTCCAAGCAGCCATTTTCTCCAGTGGAACGGATCCCTGCAGTCTGGAGATCAACTGTAATTCTAGGAGATCTCCAGCACTTCAAAGTTTTCTCCAAACACTATGAAGCTATACTTTACAGAAAGTATAATGCTATAATTATTGACTCAGGTATTTAAAATATTTTCCTGGTTACGAGTTTTTCCAAAAACATCATTATTACTATAATTAAATCCCAGAAATCCTAGGAAAACTGTGGTCCAGTTGTGTGGTGCCAGCCCCTGAGCCAGGCCCACTTCTATGGTAGGGACTTATGGGGAGGCACCTCTCTTTCCTCTGTATCCCCCCTCCGTACACTATTTCCTTTTTCCTCTCTGGCCAGCAACCCTCATATAGTCTCCCCTTTCCCTGCCTCCTTCTCTCCTTCTCAGCCATTCATCACTCTACCTTCTTCAGATAACAGTCACATTGAAGGATGTGAAATATTACCTGCAATTTAATAAACAAAAGATACCACTCAAGTAATCTTCAATATTTTGCTGTACCACTAACTAATATGAAACCAAAACAGCTTTAATAACAAATACATGTTTCTTTTAATAAGTCTCACCAATTAAAATTGACCCTGCTGAGGAGTCAACTAAACTTGCTAGAGCTTGCAGCCTTAATTTTTATACGTCCTCTAACCCTAATGATTAGATATTACTCTTGATGGTTATGCATCCAATAGAAGATAATTAAAGACTTTGGCAATTCTTTTTTCCCCTGTTTGGAGGGTTCATAGGTAAAAGGTAGCACCTTTTCTTTGCTTTGCGTGCACAAGGTTCCCTGTCCAATCCCTGCCATGTCCTTTGCCTGAAAAGCTGCTGGAAAACAAAAGACATGAGAAATAGGTTCAATAGAACAATGGTCTTTTTCTATTATAGGGTAGCCTCATAAGGCATATGACCATGATTCTTTAATCTACAACAACTTCCTGTTATGCCAGTTTTGATTCACCTAATTCTCTCTGCCTAGGATTTTATTCTTCTTACATAACACTTTCTGCAGAATGAAATGCACAGCTCATCACTCAGTAGAAAAAGGAACCAAGCATTTTCAATCTGAAGTTGCATAAATTACTTGCTTGAAGAAAGAGCCCTAAGGCACTACAAAATATAAAGTGGTTGACACTATTCTAATTTGTAAAGGGGAGACGTCCTCTTGTTTCTCTCCTAGCTCTCCTAGTTTTAACACAAGAAGCCACCTCTAAGATGCAGCAAAGAAAAGCAGACGTTTAAAGCATACATTTATAATCTGTTTGTTATGAATGATTAAGGAAGACCCTTGTTGGAGAGAGTGTCAATCTGTGAGTGTAATATAGTAGCTAGAAGACTATGAACCAGGAGGATGCCGGTTCAGATCTTTCCCCTGCTGTTCACTCGGGAGCCTTGGGGAGCCACTCTCAGCTGCACTCCCCCATTTCATGGGAGAGGCAATGTCTCAGTGGTGGAGCACTTGCTTTGCATGTGGAAGGTCTCCAGTTCATCCCTGGCATTTAAAGGGTCCCAGGACTTCCAGTTTGTGGATTGCCGATGGCAGTTGCTCTCCCTGGACCTCGGGGAGATGATTAGCACACCAGCAGCATGGAGGGGTGTCACCTCAAGTGGCATCCCCATGGAGCCTTTGTGAAAGGCCTTTGTGAAAGGCTCCAGGCCAGAGGGCTTTTGAGGGTTAGCCAGGGCCGGCTTCCTCACTAGGTGAACTAGGTGTTTGCCTAGAGCGGGCCAACCCTTAGGGGTGCCAAACTACACCTGCCCCCTGCCAAAAGCCCCCCCACCGAACTGCCCCCTGCCGAAAGCCCCCCCCCACTGAAAGCCCTGCGTCACCCTGACCCCAGCCACTGGGGGGGGCGGTGCAGTTCCCCCCCCGACCTGGCCATCTTCATCGAGGTGTGAGCCCCACAGCACTGGCTCCATCCCTTCACCGCAGCTGGCGCCCCTTGACTCGCAGCAGGGAGAGATGGGAGGCAGCTGCGGTGACAGGGCGTGCATGCTCTCGCTGGATGGGTGTGTTGTGACCTCAGGTTTTTTGGGAGGGTGCTGTGGGCAGGCGGGCAGGCGGGCAGGTGTCGGCTAGCCCTCATTGGTTCCCGCTCTCTTGCTCGGGGCTCCTCCCAGCCGGCGGCGATCATGAACGCAAGGAGGGTGGCCAGCATCTCTGCGTAGCTGGAGAAAGCTGTCTCAACGGGCGGTGGTATGGCTCCTGCTCCCCCGGGAGTGGCGTGAACTTCACCAGGGGGTTGGTGGTGGGAGGGAGGGGCATCTGGTAGGGAGGGAGGGATGATCCCGGGTGGCTGTGAGGGAGCCTGAAGTGGGGGCACCAGAAATTGGTGGGCACACGGGGGGGGGCACCAGAAGGTGTCTTTGCCTAGCATGCAAAAATATCTGGGGCCGGCCCTGGTATTAGCCTCTTTGACGGCTCGATGCCGGATAATCAAGGCTTCCCTCCACCCTTACGGTCCTGCCGCTGTGTGGCCTTCGGGCACAAGCTAATTTTACCAGGGCAAGCGCGGGAAATCGAGTGGAATAACGATTGATGTGAGCGAGGTCAGAGATATGACCAACAATGAATGTGAGTTCTAAGTAAACAGACTTTGATAAATGAATTCCCCCCATGGGAAAAGTGGAGTGCAAAGAGGGGACGCCTCTTAAGCGTATAGACAGATAAACGTATCGAAGGGGGAGTGGGAGGAAACAAACAGCGTGTGTATTTTGAGAGACTTACTTGAGTGCCAATAGCGAAGTGACGAGTCTTTCAAGACTTTGCGAAGTGCTTTGAAACTGTAAACAAAGTTGAAAAATGGCGGCTTCTCGAGGAAAGTTTAAACCAAAACCAGGCAGTCAGAGCCCGAGACCGGAAGAGGGAGCAGACGTCATGAAATTGTTAGTGGATATGCTCTAGCAAGTGATGGAGCAACTCAATGGTATTAACCAGCAACTGACCTTGTTAAATCAAAACTTTGCTCTACAGCAGCGTCAGCTGGCGGAAATGGAAAAGAAAATGGAGCATGCAACTGAAAAAATCATAGAGATGGACACCGCAAATAAGAAGATGAAGAAAAGAATGGGAGAAGTTGAAACAAAACAAAACCTCCAAGAAAATCATTTGTTACAGCTTCAAATGGAAAAGGCCAACACGATGCTCAGGTTCCAGGGAGTTCCTGAAACTGAAAAAGAAGATCTGAAGAAGACTATGGGAGAGATTATTGCTCCAGCAACAGGCTTACCAGCAGATGAAATAGTAAAAGATATGGAGATTGCCTATTGGGCTTACTCCAATTATATATTTTAAAAAAAATAGCCTGCCTGGAGAGATTGTGGTCAGATTTGCAAGAAGACAGACCAGAGATGCCATATTAAAGGCAACTTCAGCAACTCCACTGAAATTGGGAAATACAATCATTAAGACTTTAAAGGATATTCCATTTGAAATCCGTCAAAAGAGGAAAAGCTATAAGGATCTAACCTCTTTTCTTCAAACTAATGGAATTCAGTACCGGTGGGCGATCCCTGAGTGTGTCATCTTTAAAATAAACGATAAAAGGGAGAAGATTGACTCCATCTTCAAAGCCAAGGAATTTCTAAGATGTCAGCTGGGAATGGGGGAAGAATCTAAAGATGAAGAAACCAAGTCAAGTGACTCTGCTGCCTCTGGAATGGATGAGGACTCTGTGGTTGAAACAGCTGTGGGAGCAATGAAAACTGTATACGATTTTAGAGATAGAAAGCCAAAGTAAGGGCAGAAGGACTCTGAAAATTGCCCTTTGAAGAAAAGATGCTCAGAAAGTTCTCTCATAATAACTAATATACTAATACAGAAGCTGTGAAAATCAAGAACTTTACAAGTATATTGTTTTACTAACACTTTAAATACTACTATTCAATGTAACACAGATATGATCTCCCACTCTTGGGTTTTTAGTTAGTGTGGGTATCTTTCCTTTATCCATAGATGTAGTCCCCTCCTTATATTTTTCTTTGTAGTTTTGTAGTCTCATTAAAAAATAATAAAAATACCCCTCCAGGGTTTACAAAAAATAAAATAAAATAAAATAAAGGGTCCCAGACTGCAGCTGGTAATAAAAACCTTCCTGTGCCTGATATCCTGGACTGCTTTCACTAATCAGAATAGGCAGAATTGAACTGGATGAACCAGTAGCCAGACTGGTCAGTGTAAATCAAGCAGCTTTATATATTAATATAAGTGTGTGCGCATTCACACATACACAATTCCATTAGGAAGCTCTCCCACACAAGGCTAGTAAGAGGGACGGTGGCATGTGAAGCCTATAAATTGTTCCAAATATTTCAGATATTAGCACCCAAAACCCACTAGAAAGTTGTCCTTCACTAGGCAGACTCTCTGTGCTAGTATCTGAAACAAATGAACCAGGCTTTCCAATTAATATGTGTGTTACATTTATTAGACACTTTCCTATGAAATATAACCAAAAATAATTTCTAGCACACTCTTAGTCACAAAGATGAGGCAATTCAAGTCTTTCAGAACAACGCTCTGGGGATTGTTCAAGAAATTATCACTGTTGTATGTTATGATTATAAGGTATCAACATAATCCAGTTGTGAGGCAGGAACCCCATCTGCCCTCAGTTGTGGGCCCCAACTCACCTGGATTCATGACCCCCATAGAAGCCAGGTAGTGACATCCCAATTGCTGCCACTCACCCAGAGGGGAGGGCTTCACAAGGGCTCGGTAATGGCACCAAGACTTGTGTGGCTCACTTAGAAGGAATGGGTGAGTGGATAAAGGCAAGGGATGACATTGGCAAAGGAGATGTGCAGCACCGTGGGGGAGGGGGACCATGCCAGTGAGGGGAAGGGAAAACAAAAGGATAGAAGAACAATTGGGGGTTAGAATAGGGGAGAAGAAGGGTGTTGGGGAGAAGAAAGGAAATGAGGCAGGTTGAGTGGGAGAGGAGACCTGATGAATGCTGTCTTTCCACAGCCAGACTTACCTGGTAACACGCTGGTCGCCACCAACAGCCCAGTCTCTCCAGGATAGTTAGAACATGCCAAGGCTGAGCCATTGACAAGAATCACACAGCCCAGGCTTGCATCTGAATAACTTCTAGAACACAGTTGAAAAACAATGCTAAGAAGCTGTAAACAGACAAGGACACACAATTAACAATAGAGGCAGAGGCAGATACCAGTAAACGTATTTCAGATGTTGGGAAAGAGAATAATTTTATCTAGGAAAACTTGAATTGCTTTTTCGACAGAAGCTAGCTGTTGTATGAGAGCAACTTTAAGAATGCCTTTTAAGAAAACATTTGAAGGTCTGGTTTTAGGCAATAAAAACAGGAAGGAAATGCTCAAGGGATATACAGCCAAACCACTCTAAAAGATAAAAAAAACAAAGCAAGTCAATAAGCAAACTAATCTGCATGGTGTTGTTAGAACATATGCAACATCATTATTTCACAGGCTATGTTACATTAAGTAGTTTTGAACATTTAATACCCATGAAGGCATATGTATAAAGATTAAACCAGATGGTCAGCTCCTTGTTCCATGCACACTGGAATGAATTCTTAAGTATAGTGTCTGTTCATAAGCAAACTGAACTACTGAAATGCACAAAATCTGATGTTGCCCACATATTATTTTTATGCTTGGATTGCAATAGAACAACTTGCTGAAACCATGTTAGGTGGGGAGGGATCCCCAAGGAGTCATTACTTTTAAATTGTGTAACTGCTAATGAATCATAAAGCTTCATTTAATTGTAGTCCTCTTACCTTACAATGCAGTGTATATTTTCCCACAAAATCTACTAAAATACTTTTTTTTTGCATTGTTGGGTTTTCAAAGCTGCCTAAAGAGTCTGCTAAAGGCAACCTTATAAGCGATTTCAGGTTTGACAGGGTTTGTTAAATAGTCCTCTCACCATTTCCCTTCTTGTAATATCCCTAGGACCTCCAAATGACAAAATTAATGTTTGGATTGGCACATATCTAGAGATATAGTAAATCTGTCCCCTAGACAATCACATTTGCATTGTCCAGTCGATTAATTAAGCGCTGCTCTTTGTTTCTTGTAATACGTACTTTATGCTACAAATTGAACCAAAGTAACATGATTTGTGCATTTGTAGATGGCATTTCATCTGGAATGACATATTATAAGCACCAAAGACCTAATTGTCATCTCCCCCCATGTTTGTTGTGTAAATAATGAATATGTGATAGATCATTATCTGCCTGCTATCTACTGCTGGAAATAATCTAAGGGAATGGTTCTTGAACCTTTAGGATAGTCATTCCAGTTTCCACAGTCTAAGTTTTAAGCAGTGACTTTAAGTGACAAGAATCTTTTTATTTAAATTCTGGCTGGTTTTAATTTGAAGTACAGTTCTTTCAGTATTGTCATTCATTCATTCTTTTAAAAACACTTCACTTTCCCTCTTAAAATGGGCTTTAAGTGGTTCCCACAGATATGCATCAGCATATAAAACTCAACTACACCTCTCTAGTTATAGTACAACAAATAAGCATATTAGCAACAACATCCCATCAACCCTTTATCAACATCAGTTCACCATCAAATTCAACAGAAAGCCCTCTGAAATGAGAAAGTTGACAATGAAAACATCCACCTTTTCTCCTCTGACAAACTATTCCAAATGACTGGTGATAAGACCAAAAAGTCCTGCAATCAGGAGGAACCGAACTGAACAAAGCTATATGGCTGCATGGCAAGTAAGAGTCAGTAGGAAGAATGTAACTTGTGCATAGTTTCATATCAATTGAAGTGACCCTTCAGATAGATGGGTCCCAGAGCATACATAGTACCAATCCCTTGATCTGAGACTGGAGGAGGAGATTGGATCTATATCCTACCCTTCACTACTTGAAGGAGTCTCAGAGTGGCTTACAATCTCCTTTCCCTTCTCCTCCCCACCACAGACACCCTGTGAAGTAGGTGGGGCTGAGAAAGCTCTCTTGATAACTGCTCATGAGAGAACAGCTCTGAGAGAGCCATGATTGCCCCAAGGTCACACCAGCAGCTGCCTGTGGAGGAGTGAGGACTCAACCCTGGTCCCCCAAGATTAGATTAGAGTCTGTGCTCCTAACCACTACACCAAACTGCACCAAGCTGTTTGCACAGGTGCTACATATTCATACTGAATTCACACAAAATTAATGCAGCTGCATTTTTTATTAAGCCAACCATTCAATCAATCCAAAGCCTTTTATTGGCATATAAATAAAGATAGAGTAATCTAAATACAAAATCATGCAGAGTAAAATTAAAATTACAGGAGAACAACCATTAACAATTTTACTAGCCAGGAAAGGCAGGGATTCAAAGTGCAGAACTCCAACGATCTCATCTGTGTAAGTCAAGGAGACCAAGCCTAGACTATCCACAGAAAACCGAGAAAATGGTTCTTATTATTCCTCTACTGCATGATTTATATTTAAACTCATGTCTGGCTCAGATGCAAACACAGAGATTTTATCAGCATTTATATAAATGAAAACCCCCAAGACTTAGAACAGAGCTATACAGCAAATGTGTTTGCTGTTGAACTACTAATAAATGAAGAAATAAATTAAATAAATGGGGCAGCAATGAAGAAGGAACAATGTCATCTTTGAAAAGAGGTGTGTAGAGAGTAAAAAAAAATTCCTTCCGCCTGAATAAGGTTGGAAAGAGTTACTATATAGCTTTGGCTACATGTTCTATGTAATTCTGTTAACTTTGGTTAAAGTCGTGTCAGTACTTGGCTTGCAGACTAAGCCATTTAATTTTCAATGGAAGTACTCCTCCAGGAGGTGAAAAGGAGATGGTTTGATATGGATGGTATGCAGGTTCCTTCCAGGAGCTGTCACCTCCCCCCTCCCCCCTCATGACCTGACACCTGAATTTGACAGATTTCCAATATTCTGACCTGTTAGTATTCTCCTATCTGAAGTTCTGCCTTGCTCTTTTCTTCCTGTTGGTCAAATTGATGCTACCCCAGTGGTTTTAGAATACTGTAATTAGAAAAGAGGCAGCAACTGTGAATCTAGAGGGGAAGTAGAGAGTAGAGGCCCTCTTGCATACATAATGATAGTGGTTGCCTGTGAATTCAAGAGTGCTGGGAAAGGTGATCACTTACAGAGAAAAATAGAAATAGAAATGCTTTCACGGTGTCCAGAGGTCATATTGCCGCACATATTCTGGAAACACTAAGATCTGAGAACAGTGGAGAATATTCTTTCTAATATGAACAGCAAAATTGGAAATGAGCTCTTAAATAGTAACAGTGTGCTCATGGGAAGGGATGGGCATGAACAGGGAAAATGTGGACCCATGAACTGAACCACAAACCGTCACGAACTAAAAAGGCTTCACACTAACCGAACTGTTTCATATAGTTCATGATGTGGTAGGCAACACCCTACCCCCGACATGCTAGAGACACCAAATTCACACCAGATCTTCATCTTACTCTCCTCTACCTGCCCTACAGGTTTGGTGAGGATTGGGCTTAGGGGGCCCAAGTTGCAGCCCCCCAAAGGAGGTACCCCAAGGAAAGTGCTTTCTGGGGAAATGACAGGCACAGGTTCGGAAGTATGGAACATACCCTGTGCAAGCTAGAGACACAAAACATGCAGGGGACCTCCCCCTAATATTCTTCTACAGCCTTCCAAGTTATGTGCAGTTATGGACCTGGGGGGTCCAAGTTATGGTCTCCAAAAAAGATGCCCCCAGGAAAAATGCTTTGGGAGGAAATGTCAGGCACAGTTCAAAAGTGTATATAGAATAGAGCTCCTGAAGGCAACACATACATCTTGCCACTCCTTTACAATCTCTCAAAGTTGGGGGTGGATTACATTTCTTGGGTTCAAGCTACACCCCCCTCCCACCAAAAAAGGTCCCCCCAGTGCTCTCTCTGGAAAAGACAGCTGGAAAAGCTAGGTGCAGTCTATGGAATGGCTCAGGAACAAACCAGTGACACCAAACTCACAAGGAAACTTCACCGGGGCAGACCCCTTCCCTCATCCAACACTGGAAGCAAGGCAAGCATCCTCCCTATGCTCCCAGTCCCCCCCCCCAAGTCTCCAAAAGCAGTTTCTGAAGGACAGAAAGGCAGACTTGGCAATCCCAAAGTTTCAATGGGGGTCCCAAAAATAACCTCATGGCGGCTTGGCAGACACCCCAGCCAGACACCACAGGGAAGGGGAGCATGCCCACAATTCTCACAGCCTCCCCCCCCCCACATCATCCCCCTGGGTATATTCTTTTACACTGCAAAGTAATTGGAAGCACACATGTTGAGCTGGCAACCCCTCCCCAAGTCTCCAAAGGCAGGTTCCGAAGGACAGAATAAGCAGACATCCCCAGAGTTTCGACAGAGACTCTCCAAAGGAACCCCTTGGCAGAGACTACTGGCAAGGACTGGAACCCGATCTTCATCTTACTCTCCTCTACCTGCCCTACAGGTTTGGTGAGGATTGGGCTTAGGGGGCCCAAGTTGCAGCCCCCCAAAGGAGGTACCCCAAGGAAAGTGCTTTCTGGGGAAATGACAGGCACAGGTTCGGAAGTATGGAACATACCCTGTGCAAGCTAGAGACATAAAACTTTCAGGGGACCTCCCCCTAATGTTCTTGTACAGCCCTCCAAGTTATGTGCAGTTATGGACCTAGGGGGTCCAAGTTATGGTCTCCAAAAAAGATGCCCCCAGGAAAAATGCTTTGGGGGGAAATGTCAGGCACAGTTCAAAAGTGTATATAGAATAGAGCTCCTGAAGGCAACACATACATCTTGCCACTCCTTTACAATCTCTCAAAGTTGGGGGTGGATTACATTTCTTGGGTTCAAGCTACACCCCCCTCCCACCAAAAAAGGTCCCCCCAGTGCTCTCTCTGGAAAAGACAGCTGGAAAAGCTAGGTGCAGTCTATGGAATGGCTCAGGAACAAACCAGTGACACCAAACTCACAAGGAAACTTCACCGGGGCAGACCCCTTCCCTCATCCAACACTGGAAGCAAGGCAAGCATCCTCCCTATGCTCGCAGCCCCCCCCCAAGTCTCCAAAAGCAGGTTCTGAAGGACAGAAAGGCAGACTAGGCAATCCCAAAGTTTCAATGGGGGCTCCCAAAAATAACCCCATGGCAGCTTGGCAGACACCCCAGCCAGACACCACAGGGAAGGGAAGCATGCCCACAATTCTCACAGCCTCCCCCCCCCACATCATCACCCTGGGTATATTCTTTTACACTGCAAAGTAATTGGAAGCACACATGTTGAGCTGGCAACCCCTCCCCAAGTCTCCAAAGGCAGGTTCCGAAGAATAGACAGTCAGGGTGTGGAAATGGTTCCAAATGGTGGCCTGGAAATGAGACCCCACAACTGGAGCAGGTGGGAGGTATAGCTGCTTGCACAGCCCTGAGTCCTCCTTAGACCCAAACCTGAAAGTGTGCAATGATATATGAAGACATGGTGGCTTGAAGCCTTGAGACCACCTGAGACCCAAACCTGAAAGTGTACAATGACATATGTAGATGTGGTGGCTTGAAGCCCTGAGACCACCTGACACCAAAACCCAAAAGTGTGCAATGATGAAAATAAACATGGTGGCTCAAAGCCCTGAGCAGCCTAGACCCAACCCTGCATGCAAAAATGTATGAGATGTGGTGGCTCGAAGCTCTGAGATCACCTGAGACCCCAACTCAAACCAGAATGCAACAACATATGTAGACATGGTGGCTTGAAGCTCTGAGACCACCTGAGACACAACCCCAAAAGTGTAGAATGAGGGGCGTGGTGTCACGCTAGAAGTGGATGGATGCCTAGAACTTCGGCTCCTGCCCTAATCCTTCTAAATCACCTTAAAAATGTGGAAAATAGATTGAATACCTCTTCAAAAGATGGGAAGAACTGGTGCGGGCAAAAACAAAACCCCCGGCCAACCAACAAACTCGGTAAAGGCATATTTCCCGAGAGGCAAGAAAAATACTCCTGGGACTCCAGAACAAAGACTCTCACCTAAAATGGCAGCTGCCAAAGAAACAGATGCAACGGACGTTGATCCCCAACTCTCACCAGAGGTACTTTCACTACTTGATAATTTAGAAGATAGATTTGCTTCAAAAGTAGAAAGCCTCCTTAAACCTATCTCTGAACGGCTACAAGATCTTACTGAACATGTACAACAAGTATCTCAGACTGCTGAGACAGCTTTAGAACAAAGCATAACCTTACAAAACGAAGCCCAAGATTTATATACTAGAGATACTTGGGTAAGGTCCAAAATAATGGATCTTGAAAATGCCTCCTGATCCCACAACTTAAAGTTCTGCGGGTTTCTGGAGTCCTGTGAAGGGACTACAGAACTTAGTACTTTTATTGCCACATGGCTATCCTCCATTTTAAAATTAGAAGAGGGAATTGCACTGTTAGTAGATCGTGCCTACAGAATTGGTCCCTGTAAAAACAACAACCCCACTCTAGCACGAGACATTGTGGCATGTTTTCCACACTCTCGCACGAGAAAAAAAAATCTTGAGGCTAATGCTAATAAATTGTTCACATATGAAGACGCAAAAATCCAAGTGTTTCAAGATTTAACTCCCGAAACCCTGCAAAGATGTAGAGACATGAGAGCG
>NW_015177046.1:478348-486647 GCF_001447785.1 Gekko japonicus | reverse complement strand
CAAATCAGTTCTTCAAACCCCACTGGGATCTTCCTTGTAGCTGGTAAGAAATTATTAGTTACTATTCCACATTTTTTTCATCTAGTCACATGGGTTCTAGATAACATTGTGTATATCGGTCGGTATGACAGTAGCTATGGCATATAATCCTAAAGTACTTACAGTTAATTGCAGAGGATTAAATAACTGTATTGAACTTAAGAGAATTTCTTCACTTTTAAACAAGCAACAGGTTGATATCCTGTTTATACAGGAAAGACACTTAAATCCCACAACGTCCCATATTTTTTCCTCACTAAAGTGGGGTCAACAATATCATGCTCCAGGGAGCTCCAAATCTCGTGGAGTAGGGATTTTATTTTCAAAGAAAATCAGACTTCAATGCGAAGCTATAGATAGAGATGTTTATGGTCATTATATTTTTTGAAAGGTGTTCTTGTTGGAGATAAATTCACCTTGGCATCGATTTATGCACCAAATGATGGCCAACTTACTTTTTTAGATGATACATTTCGCAAATTGCAACTTTTTGCTGAAGGTAAAATTTTAATAGGAGATGATCTGAACATGATTGTGGATGCCATGTTAGATTGATCACAACCAGAAAGGAACCCACCAACTAAGCCTCTGTGCTTGGCATGAGCAGAGAGACTGGGTGGCTTAAAGCCCTCAGTCCACCTATACCCAAAGCCTTCAGTCCACCTATACCTACCAGCAGAGAGGGGTGGAGGGATGGAGTTATAACTGGGATGGGTGGAGTTAAAAAACATGGGTCCTCACCCAAGAAACCCAGTAGCTAAGCCCCAGTGCTTGGGGCTAACAGAGAGACTGAGTGGCTCAGAGTCCACCTATATCCAAACCCCAGCAGCAGAAAGCAGACCACAATCAGGAGGGGTGGGGGTATAAAATATGGGTCCTTAGCCAAGCAACCCAGTAGCTAAGCCCCACTGCTCAGCATGAGCAGAGAGACTGGGTGGCTCAGAGCCCTGAGAGGGCCCCTATCGCCCAAGTCCTGGGAGGGTATATAAATGTGGGCCTTTGTCCAAGGAACTCACCAACTAGGCCTTTGTGCTTGGCATGAGCAGAGAGACTGGGTAGCTCAGAGCTCTCAGTCCACTTATACCCAAATACCACCAGCTCAGAAGAGAGCAGAACACAATCAGAATGGGTGGGGGAATAAAGTATGGGTCCTTAGCCAAGGAACCCAGTACCTAAGCACCACTGCTTAACATGAGCAGAGGGTGGTTCAGAGCCCTGAGTCCACCTACACCCAAACCCCAGCAGCAGAGAGCAGATAACAATCAGAAAGCAATGAATCTGTTCTGCTTTTAACAAGCTCCATGCCTCATTCTTTTCCTGTCACCAGCCAATAGGGGAGAGGGTAGGAGCTGAACTGATTGAATATATAGCATTCTGAGCTTGTAGAGCAGAATGGGAACTCTGTGATTGGCAGCTGGCAGTGCCTGTTAAGATTTGGAGGGCTCCTATTGGTGTTTCCAAGGTGGGAAAATTCCGAGGTGCCCCATTGCCTTGACATTTTGTAAATAGTTTAATTGAGCAGCACCAGTCTTATCTGGAAAATGTATCCTTTCACCAACCACCACAAACTGTTATGAAAGTTTGTGGCTGCAGAGACACCATGAACTTCAGTTTGAGAATCACAAACCAGCCAAAATTCATTACAGACTTTAGTTCATGAATTGGTTCATTCCCATTCCTACTTGCAGGAATGTGAATTTTGGAATGCTAGCTGCATTTATAATCAATCACTCCTAGTTAACTTTTTCTTGCTGTTTGAAAGAAGTTGTGATACTTTACCAAAATAACCTCCCCACCATACTCAGCACAAGGTATTAGGGACAATTCCACACTGAATCACAGCATGAGGGAGATATGATGGTGCAGTTCAGCATAAGGCATTCAGGATCCTGGGTTATTTAAACACTTTTAACACATTATGATTTAAACACCTTTGATTCATTTTACATTTTATTAGTTGGTTTCTGCATCATCAAAGTAAACAAGGACTTTCAAATAAAGCCAATAAATTGATCTGAGTAGTAGTGTTTCTCAGAAGCAAGGAGTCCACACCCACCTAAATCACACTTCCAAAAGGGATACTGGTACAATAATGCATTCATGTCAAGATTCTTTTGTGGTCTGTGTTTTAATCAATGTGTATATGTACACATCAGTAACCTTTCATGGGGGGAAATGTGAACTGAAATGTGTAGCAGACTGTGCAGACACAGTGGTTGGTCAAAGTTTAGAAATAAGATCTGATGAATGGTGGACAGAATTGGTGCTCTTCTAGAAATAAGATAAAGTCATTCAATGAACCCCAACATCTGGAGAGAAATTTGGATGGGGAAGAATTTGATAAGCAACCCTCCTAAAAAAGAAATCAAATAAAATTGTTAGAAACCATCACCATTATTATCCTCTCTGGCCATGGCTATTGAACAGCTTTTCCTGAATAATTCCTGAAGTTTATTAAAGTTGAATAATGATTACTGCTTCAGAGAGAGAAAACGAGCAGCTTAAAAGATGGCTATCTCATTCACACTTTGCCTGAACTTTTAATCTGTTTAGAAACTACAGAGGGCCTTACCTACTCTCATGCGGATGATGCTTGAGCCTTTCACAAAAATAGCAGCTTTTTCAGTTCCATCATGTATAACAACATATTTTGCTCACAAAAATAGCAGCTTTTTCAGTTCCATGTATAACAATATATTTTGGCAGGATTATGTGGTTACTTCCTAGTCCAGCATCAGCAATGCTAAACAAGTTTGATGCAAGTAACACATGTTATGGGACAAACCATGTGATTTTTTCTTGCCCACACTATTGATACAGCATAGAATTCAGCTATACCAAAGTGATCTTCTGGTAGAACCTATTGTATTTTGGCTATGGAATTTCATAGACCCATTAGTTAAACGTGAAAATCCAGTTTCATTTTCACTTCTCCCCTCATGTGAATGGAATCTGTGAGATTTTGTTTTCATGTGCTGATTTCCCCCCATTAAATTAGGCACCATTTAATGTTCTGTTGAATCAGTTGCATATAAATGGCATATAACATAAATCGTTGTTATAATGCCATTCATATGCAAGTGCCACAGCATAGTTTGAAAATGGTATGAAGACCTCGAAAATGGTTTGAAGATCAAGAACACCAGCAGAGAAACTGGGCAAATTAAAAGGCTCAGAATAACAAGGCATAAAAATCAAATGAAATAAAATGGCATACTTGTACATTCCTAATCGAGAAACAGCAGATTATTACCCTAATTTTAGAACCCAGAAATGAAAGGATTTATCTGTTTTCTAAACAAACAAACAGCAAACTCAGTAATGTTATGGTGGGGCGTCAACATTTTCAGAACTGGGGTGGGGGGGATCGATCTTTTAAAAAGCCGTAGGACCTTCAAACATTGCATATGTTCTGTTAATATGTCTACGTGGCCCTTATTGGAAAATCTTACAAAGTAAGTAAAAAATATTACCTACCACAATGAAAGTCAGTCTATGACAATTTTCACTAATGAGCAATAGAAGGCAATAGATCTTATTTACATCTTCATTGTTATTGGAACAGTCCATACAATCATGTTGAATGTTTACTTAAATGGAGATATATTGGAATCAAGTTGACTTATGTTCACAGGACAATAGAGCTAATTGGAGCTAAGAAGAAACACAGAAGCAGATAGCAATGAAAATGAAAATGGCTGGACATGAAAGCTCCATTTAGCAGAAAGTGCAATGCCCAATGGAGAAATGTTATTCTTCATTCCCTCTAGGAACTACCAAGTTCCACACTACTCTCCCCCATTGTTTTGTATCCTGTGGTGACAAAGACTGATAGGAGAATTAGAAGGAGAGGACATTTGAGCACATGGAGGGTAGCTTTGAGCTAGAGAAGGTAAACTTTTAATTCTTTAATTTGGATGGAAATGACACCTCACTTAACCCAGGAGCGAAACTTGCCATGATGGATGTGAGCTGTTATTAGGCTGTTACAGGCACAAGAGCAAACAGTTGGGGATTTTGTGCTTGTAATTCACAATGGCAAACTATGAGTACAGCTGGCTTAGCTTTAATGTTACTGTGACTACTATTATTACTGTTCTACTGAGATAGGTTTATTTAAAGTATGACTCAAATGTTATGTACATTGAAAGAAATAGGAATGGGGATTTTTGTTCCTTTTTTAAATAATGCATGTAGTTGCCTCTGGACTGGTCATGTAATGCCAGTCATTTCCTCCTACAAGGAGAGAATTACATGTCAGTTCTCGTAAGAGCCATACTTTTCTGTTTATATTATCCTAAATGAAATTCATTGTTCAAGCCAAGAAAGTCATTGAAGTGTTAAATTTAGCTCCTTTGGATTTGAGAATCAATTAAAAATATTAGTAAAATGCTAAACCTGAAACCATTTTATGGCTGTATGGTTTAACACAGGCACATTTGTTTTATTAGTTCTTTTTTCATGCCAGGTCAAGATTTTTTTTGGTAAACATGCAATGTGATATTATTGGTATGAGATAAAGATCTATCACCTTGGGTGGATGAAGACAATCATTTCGGTAATACCACTCACCCCAACCACTTCTCAGCTGAAGAAGTTAGTGTCATTCACCCTTTGCTCTATGTAATAAAATAACAATGGCTTATTTGATTAATATGATGCTGACAAAGTGGTACCAGAGAGTTCATCTTCCATCCATGTCTCATCTCTCACTTTGTAATTAAGTCTACTGCTGCTATTGAGCGAAGCATTGGGCTAGACCCAGCCTGCTTCACCAACCAGACCCTTCCCCACATCTGTAACCTCAAACCAACCATGGAAAGAAAACCAGAGTCCCTTACCCACCAACCCAAAATGTGTTTGTGATAGAGGGATGAACCACCCTTCCTTCTCTTTACTGAACCTGGCTTCTGGATGTTTCTTTTGGGATATATTGGGAATATAGTACACCTTTTACTTGATTCTAGAATCATCTTCAGAAGGGTTGCCTTGCTCCCCATGGAAATAGTGCGATCTGCCGCTCTCCAATAGGGACATTTCAATAACCTCAATACTTCTGATGCCAGAGGTACAGGGAAAATGTCCCTCCCTCAATCTTTTGGCTTTAACATGCCTTAAGTGAGGAAGAAAGCATCTGCTGTGTTAGTAAAGCTTAATCAAAGAACACACTGCTTAAGGCAGTCATGGAAGGGAGCAAAGTGATTTCCTGAATACTCTGGCAAAATATCAATGTCTCCTTTGAACTCCCAAAGCTTCTCATACCTTTTTGCTATAAATAACTGCTCAGCTTTCAGGATAATAAACAAAGCTCTTGAAGTTCCATGATAAACACAATTCCTGGGTGATGCAACCATAAATCCAGAAAGAAACATTTGCCCATCATCTGGTTACTATCAGATCTGTGTCAAGAATGGCATATTTTATTTTTTTGCTTTTTTACTTGCTTTCTATTTGTATCCTGCCTTACCGGTATGAACTGGCTCAAGGCGGCTTACACAGTTATCAAGGTGGCTCACTGTTCATTAAATCTATCTTAGGTATGCTTTTTCAGGTACCCTTCTATAATAGGCTGGCTGCCCCACCCTATTACATCCAGGATACTGAACTGGCACCAATGGGATCCCAGATCCTAAAAAGGCACCAATTAGAACAAGATCAGAAGCCCATCAACGGCTAGCCATGGACTAAGGCTTTCACCTAATGCCATCATGGATTCTGGTTCTGTACCAAAATAAGGCAATAGAAATTTTCCTCAGTTGGCATTCAGGTATATTCAGGTGCATATGAAGGGCATCCTCAGACTTCCATTATTGCAGTTGGTCCACCATGAAAACCATCTTCCATCACCATGAACATGAAGTCACCAGACACTTCCTTGTAAAGGCATGTGGTAGAGTATGATTTTTTTTCTTCCATACTTCCTTCCTGAAAGTAGGCCCTTCAGCCTTTTCCATGTTCACCCTTCCCATTAGTTTCCCCATTCCCCATTCAGAACTGGCTTGCTTTACTCCCTACAAGCCTTTTCCAGTGCATCTTCATTAGGCACCTCTCCTTTTTACCCTAAGTTATGATCCCATCTATCCCACCACAACTTTCGTCTCTCACCCATCTCCTTTCTTTAAGTTGGCTTGCTCCAGACTAGCCAAGTGGGAGGAACAGAATTTGAAGAAAAAGTAACTGTAACTGGGTGTTTAGTTACTGGCTATAGATGATTAATGTACCTAATTGGGTACGTTAGGACTGTGCAAGCTGATTTTTAAAAATTGATTTATAACTCGCTTTTTCATACTAATCTAATTTTCTAATTCATAGCTTGATCAGTGTAATAAAGTAACTTGCTGGTTAAATCATTGTCTTTCTTCAATCCCCTCTTTAGCTGAGATTTATGGTGCCAGGCTGGGAACTGCATATACAAGAGAGTATAAGGTCCCCACACCCCTTTACCCCTGGGCTCATGTTCAGGATTTTTCACATGCTGTCTCATGACAAGCATAACACAGGGACCAATATATGTATGATGGAGTTTCATGGTAATGAGGCCTGAGTGATGTATGGGGGCAGGTTTGGGGCAGATCCATTTCCAAGGTGGTGGGCATATCCTACCCCCAACCATAACACTGTTCCCATGATAGTGATTTATATCTCTGCAGAAATTAATGGCAGTAATACACTTTTAAAAAGAGGAAGGAAATAGGTAAAACTCAGATGGGACACTACTGTACATGGCAATGAAAAGGAACCACATTGACATATCCAGAAGCAGCTGAACAGTGGAAATTTAATTTGTTAGCTCTATGAGCATCATAGATATTCACTAGCTATTTTTCACTTCAAGACAATAAAGAGAAGAAAGACGACAGCATGATATGAACACATAGGTATATTGTTGCGGTAGAAAAATTGGTTGTTTTATTGAATTGTTCAACTATACATCTTTGTCAAGTACCCCCAGGGAGGCTTCAATTTAATTTGTGTATCTCATATGTTTTCATATGGTTTTCATTTTGTGTGTACTTATACAGCTGTATTAGGCATTCTTTTAGTGTTGCCATCCTTTACCATATGACATAGCAGCTTCACTCAAGAAAGGCAAGGATGAAATTTTCATGGACAAGTTAAAGTAAACTGTGAGACCTTGAGTGAATGCCTTTCACATCACCAAGGCTTTCTACAAACAATTACGAAGGAAAACACAAATCAGGAAAAAAGCCATGAGAAGAATTATTCAGATTAATCATAATTTTGTTATTGCTTGATGTTCCCTATTTCATTCATTTACATAGATGTTATTGATTGCATTTCTCTGCTTTTGCTGTAGGTTTTGTATATTAATTTCTACTTTCCTGTAACATGTTCTGATAACCAATTTATACATACAGTACACATTCTTTATACATAGAATGGAAATATAATTTATGATGCTGACTTATTGAGATGCAAATAATGCTGAAAACTGCATTCATTTGGGGAGAGGGGGAGGAAAGGTGTCAGAAAACATAATGAACCATCATTTAATTCTGCAGATTTCTCAGCACAGCTGAGGAATCTGAAATCATCTCTGTTGTTTTCATGAAGCAGATATTACTAGTAAGTGGAAAGGAATGATACGTACGCTGTGCATCATGTTCTGTGTTATATATCCCCCTACAATGTGTTTAATGTGAACAACAGAGTAACATCTCCCATTCCTCTTCAAACAGGTGAACATTAGGGACACGATTTATGCCCATTATGCAGTTGTTGGTAACAAAAGACATCATATAGCATGTTGGGAAGAGAGAGGCATGTCTGAAATATTAAAGGAACTGAATTAAAGAAATTACAATAAAGTGAGAACATGTGTTATGTTTTTTAAAACTAATATTTCTATATAAATTATATGAAACATAATGATGCCTGAGAAAGAAATCTTTGGAATCTAGGACTAAGGCAGAATGCTTTGAAGGAGGATGCTGTGAAATATGCCTCATTTTTGAGGGAAACTGTAGAGGCAATGAAGGGAAGCGAAGGATATTAAGCTTTCATCTAATTTTTATCAAATGCACAATGGCAGGGCAGACATAAAACTGTCGAATTCCAGATTTATTGAAGGGGAAAAACCCAGATGACAACCAACAATGGCTCTACTACAAAACAAGGGTTTTGTGTTTATAACAATGGTGGCATCACCAAGGAAATAATCAAAGAACAAATTGAAAAGAAGGCAACTCAACCGAAAATCAGTGGTTTTTTTGACCCTCTTACTTTCAACCACTCTTTC
>NW_015177046.1:475651-478336 GCF_001447785.1 Gekko japonicus | reverse complement strand
TCTTTCCCCAGTGGAATGTATGGTGTTCTACAATGCATACAGATGTTTCATGAGATAAAGAAAGTTATTCTGATATTATAGAATGAAGATTGCATTTCAAGAGCAGGTTATTCAGAGTTCAAACACCTGCACATAAACTTATGTAGCACTTGTCTGTTTGTGAGACCCATCAATTTGTTTCTGCCCAAAATAGGCAGTCACAAATATGTACATATCATAAAGACTGGTGAAATTAACCATGATATTAATTGTGCTTACATTTAAAAAGTTGGACAAAAAAGTGGGCTATTAAATATAAGAAACTGGATTAATAGATGGAAACTGGCTGCAGCAGGTGGAGTACTAGAGGGGGAAGTACTAGAGGGGGAAGCATTCAGTCAGTCATCCTTGAAGTATGAACAGAGGTATTGTACATAAGACTCAAAGCTAGCTTTATACATAAGCAAAGTGAGTAACAGTTTAGGGCCTCAGAATATGAAGGCCTTCTAAACAGGGATGGTCATGAAGTGGGAAAAGGGAGGTTCATTTTGGTTGTGGTTTGTGAGGTCCCACGAACCATGAACTGGGACAAACCTCCCCTGCTTTGTGAACCAGTTCCGGTCTGTGAGGTTCATGGATCGTCCCTTCCCCCTTTCTGCTAACAGCAGCTCCCTGAGGCCAGCAGAATGGAGGGGGGAGAGATCTTCCAAAATCCATTTAAAGGGAATTTGCCACTTGCCCTCCACTCCTGCATGATGCCTGCTGTCAAAACCCATTTAAAGGGAACTTTCCCCTTAAATGGGTTTTGAGTGGGGTTTTGCGTCAGGCACTGTATGGGAGTGGAGGCCAAGTAGCAAATTCGTCCTCCACTCCTGTGTGGCATTTGCTGTCCAAACCCATTTAAAAGGAACTTTCTCTTTAAATGGGTTTTGAGTAGGGGTTTGAGTTGGTCGCAGCACAGAAGTGGAGGCCAAGTGATGAATTTGCCACTTGGTCTCCACTCCTGCATGGTGCCTGCTGGCAAAACCCATTTAAAAGGAACACTTGGAAGCGGGGGGGGGGGGGGGGGGAACTTTTAAAAGGACGCTTTTTTTCCTCTTTGCAGAGGCTTTTGGCTCTGGGTCTGGCTGGGGTACAGAGGAAGGTTGAGGTGCATGCAAGGGGTTGGGTGGAGGTCCCAGGATCTGTCCAAGAGACCCTGGGGACATGTCTGTGCTATTTTTTTTGGTTTCTGGGTGGGAGGACCGAATAAGAAGGGCGGGGGGGGGGGGGGGGGGGGGGGGGAGAGAATCACTGAAATGGCTTGCAACTGTTTCACCCTGTTTGGCTGAAATAGATGCAAGCCATTTCAGTGATCCCCCTCACTCCCCCTCTGCTTCTCACCACAAGCCACAAGCCCCATGAACCTCCAAAACCATGTTGACGGTCCTGTCAGGTTTGTATGGTCAACCTAGGCGGCCACCTAGGGCACAGACCAATCCTCCCTCTAAGCTGTGGAATCTTGTGAGCAAAAATTCTACTTTGTGAGGTACTGGCATTAAACCTGTGAGCAAATGATTTGGTTAATGCATAAATTAGTCTGCTCTGGAGCCATCCTTCCTGAGCTAAGACAAAAATCTGTGAGCTGGAGGCTAAAAAATTGTGAGCTAGCTCACACTAACTCAGCTTAGAGGAAACACTGGTGCAGACCTCAGAGGAGCGCAAGGAAGCAAGACCTTATCTGTGGGGCAGCTACGCTACACTCCCTCGGAAAAGGCGCCCCTTCCACGGACTGCAGCCCTCCCTCTGGATGCCTGGGTAGGGATGGGGTGATTTTGGGGGGTGCCCACCCCTTTGCACCTTCCGGTGCAGCTCTTCCAGACATAGGGCCAGATGAGCCACCTGCTGCTGGCACTCCTTGGGGCCACCGCCTGTGGCCGCCTCGGGGCTCCTCTCTGGACAGCTTGACAGCTCGAGCACCCCTTTTCTTCCCTTCCCTACCCTTCCCTCTCACCTTTTTCTCTCGATCCCCAATCGGCAAAGCTCTTCCTGGTGCAGCCCCACAACCCTCCCACGGGTCCCTGAAGCTGAAGCTTCATTCGGTTCATAGTAGATCCGCCCCTGCCACTGTGGCAACCTTTGGGGGGGGGTGTCTCTTGACCAGAGCTGGTGATTTAGCTCCATTCTCCCCTGGTTTCTTTTTCAAGTTTGTACTCCCACATTTTTTCCTTGCCCATCCTCCACAAACAACTTTGGAGATAACAGCCTAAACTGCCTCAGGTGGGTAGCTGTGTTGGTCTGAAGCAATAGACCAAAGTTTGAGTCCAGTGGCAACTTTAAGACTCAAAGTTTGTTCTGGGATACAAAAACTATCTCTTTTTCTTCTTCTTACCTCACTCGTTAGCTCCCCCCAAACCACTGCCTACTGATAGCAGTAAAAGTAAGGAATAAGAGGACACGTGTAGTAGATTATGGTCATGTCTGCAGTTCTGTTTGTAACACTGTAGGGACCGTTCAATCTGGCTTGCTCCCGGATCCTCTGAACTTCCCTCAGTCTGCTGTCAAAAAACTCCAGGACAGTGTGCCTACTGTTTCTGTTGCTCTAAGGATCCTTCTCACACTTCCAGTGTCAGTGGCAAGTGGTGAACACAGCTTCTCAAAACTGAAACTTATAAAAACACACATAGGCTTGACAATGCTGCAAAAGAGACTACTTGGTTTGGTAAC
>NW_015177046.1:471154-475368 GCF_001447785.1 Gekko japonicus | reverse complement strand
CCCAAAATGCATTTAGGTTTGAAAAGTGGGGGGCCCATGGGGGGGGGGGGGAGAAGGTGGCCTCACCTAGTGTGCCTGGTTCCACCCAGTTTTGGAATTGCTGTGCCACACCCGTGCTCCACCCAGGCCATCATGGGTGGACTTCTGTTGTCTACCTCCATGTTTGCTGGTTGGTTTAATGGTCTCTGAGGCTCATTCTTCTCCAGTGCCAGGAGATGATGTAACCAGTCAGAGCCTGAAGCTCTGGGGCCCATGAGGGATGTGGCAAGGCCCGTGTCCAGTTGCTGCAGCTACCTGCTATGCCAGGTCATGTCCAGATGTTCTGGCTAAGTTTACGGTGACTGCTTGAAGTATGAGGGAACTGGGCTGGTCCTGCTCACCTAGGGTTGCCAGAGCCAGGTTGGGAAATACCTGGAGATTTTTGGGCTGGAGCCTGAGGAGGGTAGGGCTTGAGGAAGGCATACTGTCATACAGTCCACCTTCTGAAGTGGCTATTTTCTCCAGGTGAACTGATCTCTGTTGCCTGGAGATCAATTGTAATCCCGGGAGATCTCCAGCTACCACTTGGAGATTGGCAGCCCTACATTCAGCTCCTGCAGTGTTGGGGAAGTCCCTGGATTTCCTGCAGGCACCTTGGCTGAGGGCAGGCCAGGTGTTCCTGGACAGTGTATTATCTTGCATGGTAATTTTTTGAGAAAGATACAGGGAGAGTGGTCTAATGGGATGCCTCCAGCCTTTTCCTGCCTGCCTTCTTTCTTTCCCCAGCTTCAGGAAATAGCCACTTCTCAGCCTCCTCCTCAGGCAATCTCAGCCTTGCCTTTGTGGAATTTTGCAGGAAAGCCTTTTCCTAAAAAGATTCACATGCTCATAGGGTTTTCAGGCAGGGTCTTTGCTCCAGCGGAACAAAAATGTAAGCAATGTCACATGATGTCACCTCTAGTTGAACCCAGAAGTGACATCAAGATGCTCTAGGAATTCTCCAAGCTCCATTAAAAAAACCCCAAAGAGATCTGGGGAGTCATTAGAGTGCTGTGATACCTGTTCGGAGTACAACTAGGAGTGATGTGCCAGGGTTGCTTCCCACCTCCACCCCTTATTTTTTCCCTCTGGAGTAAAGAGCGGAGGTGGGGCTGGGTGCCATGTCCAGGTGATTGCCTGCCATGCAGGAAATTTGATAGGCCTCCACGCACATTCTTGTATTTTCCCTTAAATATTTAGCAAAAGGGCAGAGATCATCTTGGTTTATGAAGAAAAAGCAGAGGACAAAGAGTCCTAGAAGGGTGTAAGGAAAGATTAAGAAGAAGAGAAGAAGAGATTGGATTTATACCCCACCCTTCACTACCCAAGGGAGTCTCAGAGTGGCTTATAAACTCCTTTCCCTTCCCCTCCCCACAACAGACACCCTGTGAGGTAGGTGGGGCTGTGAGAACTATGACAGAAACTGCTCTTTTTCAAGAACAGCTGTGCCAGAATTATGGCTTGCCCAAGGTCATCCAGCCAGGTGCAAGTGGAGGAGTGGGGAATCAAGCCTGGTTCTCCCAGATCAGAGTCCACGCACTTAACAACTACACCAAAGTGGCTCTGTTAGCAGCCCTAGACATCATTTAACAGTCAGGGACAGAGGCCTTTCTACTGGCCAGTGACCTAGAATGTTGGTGCCTAAGTGTGATCTGTCCTTGGTTATTTGAGCTGTTGCTGACACTGTTGCTTCTTGCATGTGGAGTAGCATATTCCCCTTCTGCTGTAACTATATTCTGGTATGGAGTTGGGGGGAAACAGTGTAGTCTATTTTGTTGTTCTGTAGAGGAGGGTGCATTTTCTAGTTGCTGGTGTTTTGTTCACTCAACCCATGAAGCAATGACAGCTTAATCCTAAACAGAGTTATACCTTTCTAAGCAGAGCATGAACTCTGTATAAACTGGATATAGTTTGTTTTCCCTTCTATTTATTCTTCAGATTAATAATGTAGGATCTTGTATTCACCCCCTGCATGACATGAGTTCTTTTTCAGATCTTACCAAAAAGACACAGCTCAGCAAAGCAGCTTGAGGCACCTGGATGTGTGCTGTAGCATCTAGTTTTACCTTAGATCAAAGCAGAAATCAGCAAATCCAACGGAATCTATTTTAAATGCTGATTAGCTAGAAATGGTCATCTTCTCCCTGCTCCCTAAAATTGGTTGCTGATGCCACTGTCCATAAATTCTGAACAATTTCCTAGTAATTAACTCACACTGAATATTAGTGCACAATTATTCCAAGCTGATAAAATCCCTTCTTTCTGTTAATTTATTGTGCCATTCCTCCAGTCCGTGAGAGTCTCAGTTCTTTTACCTTGGACTTTTATTAGTGCTGCAACCTCAGAGATGCACTCTTAGCAGTGTTAATACTTTATATCGATTACATTTCCTTAACTACTGCCTGTCTTAAAAAAAATCCAGGTATTATAGGAGAAAAGTGGTTTGTAATACATATAAGAATAAAGTTTATAAAACCCAGAAAATGGGAAACACATGCAACAGCCCTGCTCAATTTAAAGCACTCAAGGAACTTCAAAAGTTTTCCTAAAACAAAGCGATTTTTGGGCCTCCCTAAGAGCAGGCATGAAGGGGCTATTCTGTATCTACAGTGGAAAAGCCAGTGTGGTGTAGTGGCTAATTTGCTGGACTAGGTCCTGGGAGACTCAACATCCAATCCTCTTTCCTATGGAACCCACTGTCATGGAATTAGGGCTGGACTGAGCCTTAGTCCTCTGCTAAACCTCTGGTACACCTATGATACTTTAATTTCTATAGCAATTAACCTCTCTAGTTTAATCTGTGGTTCTGTTTCACAGGAGGCTTCGGGAGTCTTTTAAGTGCTGTGGCCTTGTGGTACCAATAACCCTGTACGACTTTGCCTCAAGTGACTTTTGCCTTCTAGGAATGTTTATAATTTGCAGAAATCAAGAGTCACTATCAAATTCTAAATCAGGGGTGGCCAAACTTGCTTAATGTAAGAGCCACATAGAATAAACATCAGAAGTTTGAGAGCCACAAGACATGAACAAATATTACATACATTTTTATTGAAAATATGCAAATCTGCTTTTTATTAACATTAAATGAGACTGCAAAAAATAAAAACAAAAGGGGTAAAAACAGATATTAATAATGATATTTATTTGTCCAGTGATATTTATTTGTTTGCTAGTAATATTTATTTATTTATTTTTATTTATTTGTCAAAGAGAAAGAGAGAGAGAGGTAGAAAGCAAGGATGAAAGAGGTGAAAAGAGAGAAAGAGAAAGAAACAAAGAAAGCAAATAGGTGGGGAGGAAGAGAGAAAGGGAGAAAGAGAAAAAGAGAAAGAAAGATGGAAAGAAAGCAAATAGATGGGGGGGAGGGGGAAAGAGAGAGAGAAACAAAGAAAGCAAATAGATGGAGAGGAAAGAGGAGGAAGGAAGAGAGAGAAAAGAGAAAGAAACAAAGAAAGAAAATAGGTGGGGAGGGAGGGAGTCAGGGAGGGAGAAAGAGAAAGGTGGAAAGAATGTAAGAGGTGGACAGAAAGAAGGAGAGAGAGAGAAACAGAAGCAAAGAAAGCAAATAGATGGCAGAGGGAGGGAGGGTGAAAATATTGTGTAGTGGGAGCCGCATGGATCGACGACAGACAACGACGTGGTGCATAGCACGCTTTATTAGGCACACAACAAGACAAAAACAAACGGCCGGCAGGCCAACTATATACACACTTGGGGCCCACCCCTTGGTCACCATTGGTGGGTTTGAATCTCCCGCCATGGCTCCCATTGGTTCCCCAGTGGAGGGACTAGGATCCTAGTCCCCATTGTCTTCCCGGACTGAAGCTCGAGTAAATGCCCTGACCTCCGGTGGCGGTCAGTGGACACAACACCCCTCCCCCCATAGTCCGGAACCACTCCTAGGTGGCATAGTCTTTCAGGTACGCTGGGGGCTGTCGCACCCTTGCCGATCGTCTGGGGCCCTGTGCTGGGGCCACCTGGGTTCCGCCCTCCGGTGCGGAAGCCGGCGGTGGAGCTGGGGCCTCGGTGGTCTCCAGCTCGGGTTCTGGGGGCCCTGCCTCTGCTGTCGGGGGCTGGCTGGCCCGCAGTGGGTCCTCTGGCGCGGGCATGGTTATGTCTGGGCCCTCGAAGGGGTCCTCTTCTGCCACTGCCTGCTGCCCTGGTACATCCGCAGTCTCGCGATCGGGGAGCAACCG
>NW_015177046.1:463965-467855 GCF_001447785.1 Gekko japonicus | reverse complement strand
ACGAAATGGTCCCGGAGGGCGTCATCTAGGTGTTCTCCGAAGTTGCAGTCGGATGTGAGCTGGCGCAACTCCGCGAGGAACTTCCCGGCGGTCTCTCTGGCCAGCTGATTGCGGGTGTAGAATGTTACCCTACAAGTCAGCTCAGTGGGTTTTGGTGCGAAGTGGCCTTACACCGCTTTGACGATCTGCTCGTTCTAGGTGTTCTCCGAAGTTGCAGTCGGATGCGAGCTGGCGCAACTCCGCGAGGAACTCCCCGGCGGTCTCTCTGGCCAGCTGATTGCGGGTGTAGAATGTTACCCTACAAGTCAGCTCGGTGGGTTTTGGTGCGAAGTGGCCTTACACCGCTTTGACGATCTGCTCGAAGGTGCAGTCGCCAAGGTTGGTGGGGGAGAGTAGCCTTCTGGCCAGGGACACCACCGCGGCGCCGCAGGAGGCCAGGAGGAAACCCCGCTTCTTGCCTTCGTCGGTGATGTCGAAGAATTCTAGCGCGGACTCGGCGCCCTGGACCCAGGAGGCCCAGTCTTGCGGGTGGGCTGTGTCGAAGGGCGGTAGCAGCCCTAGCCCGGGAGCGGTAGCCATTGTGCGCGTCGGAGGGGGTGCGGGAGGAGCGGTCGAGTTGTTCGATGGTTCGCTCATCAGATCGGCTGCTTCGCGTCCTCCTGGTTCCTCGCGACGGCCCAGCTCAGATGCGGCTAGATCCCACCTTCGTCGCCACTATTGTGTAGTGGGAGCCGCATGGATCGACGACAGACAACGACGTGGTGCATAGCACGCTTTATTAGGCACACAACAAGACATGCAGACAAACGGCCGGCAGGCCAACTATATACACACCTGGGGACCACCCCTTGGTCACCATTGGTGGGTTTGAATCTCCCGCCATGGCTCCCATTGGTTCCCCAGTGGAGGGACTAGGATCCTAGTCCCCATTGTCTTTCTGGACTGAAGCTCGGGTAAATGCCCTGACCTCCGGTGGCGGTCAGTGGACACAACAGAAAAGTACTAGGTTCAATGCATGGAGAGGTGGACTATAACACGCTGATAAGTCACGTTTATTCAGTACAACACAAGACAAGGAACTGGCCGGCAAGGGCCATCTATATACACCCACCGTCCTACTGGAGGGTTTGAATCTCCCACCAAGTTCCTATTGGTGTACTAAAATGTGGACTACTATCCTTGGCCCCTATTGTGTTACGAGCCAAGCTAGGGGACTCAGGACGTAGACCTCTAGTGGCGGTCCACGGACACAACAGAGGGGGAGGGAGGAAGGAAGGAAGAAATAAAAAACACAAATAGATGAGGGGGGAAGGAAGGAAGGAAGAGAGAGAGAGAAAGGAAGGAAGGGGAAAAGAAAAGAGAAAAGAAAGAAAGAGGTGGAAAGAAAGCAAATACATGAGGAAGACAGGGAGGAAGGGAGAGGTGGAAAGAAAGCAGCTTTAACTTTAAATGTGTTCTCCAATTCCCCCCCAACTCCCCCACATCAGCCAACTTGGCTTGGAGAAGGGATTTAAAGAGAAAAATGCCTTCTCCAAGGCAACGGGCAGGGCTGCAGGGTGGGGGCTTGGAGAATGCTTTTAACTTTAAATGTGTTCTCCAAGCCCTCCAACCCCTGCTGCCTCACCAGCTTGGCTTGGAGAAGGCATTTAAAAAGACAAATGCCTTCTCTGAGCCGGGCCAAGCCAGCCAGTATGGTGGTGTGGCGAGGCTTGGAGGACACATTTAACTTTAGATGGGGAGGGGGGAGAGAGAGAGAGAGAAAGAAAGGTGGAAAGAAAGTAAGTGGAAAGAAAGCAAATAGATGAGGGGAGGGAGGGAGAGGTGGAAAGAAAGCAAGTTTAACTTTAAATGTGTCCTCCAAACCCCTCTCGTACCCCCACGCCAGCTGGCTTCGTTGGGAGAAAGGATTTAAAGAGACAAATGCCTTCTCCAAGCCGATAAATAAACAATTTAAATGATTCCATACTAGGCCATTGCAGCTAGGGATGTGTTGTTGGCTATCATATCATAAATGTACCAAATTGTACAATTGTATACACTAAGTCACACTGATGCATTGTATGTTGTTAAAGCATTATGTTAAAGCAATATGCATTGTATGTTGTTAGAGCCAATGTGGTGTAGTGGTTAGAAGTGCAGACTCTAATTTGGGAGAACCGGGTTTGATTCCCCACTCTTCCACATGCAGCTGCTGGAGTGACCTTAGATCAGTTACAACTTCTTTCAGAGCTGTCCTCTCACAAAGTAGTTCTCAAAGGAGCTCTCTCAGTCCCATCTCCCTCACAGGGTGTCTGTTGTGGGGAGGGAAAGGAGATTGTAAGCCACTCTGAGACTCCTTCAGGTAGTGAAAGGGCGGGGTATAAATCCAATACATATATTTCAGTTTTTCTCAATGTTCATTTTTTCTGGAGAATTTTTTTTCTGCAGAGCTTCAAAATTTTCAGAAATTTTACATCTCTTATGGAGCATAGCTAAATATTCGAGGAGACATTCATTCAGATATTTGGTTCAAGTCATGAAGGCCTTTATGTAGGGCTAGACTGGTACTTTTAGAGGCTCTAGGCACTCAAAGGATTGTGGTGCCCCCATTATGTAATTCAAAATAAAAACAATACTGAACCATAAAATAAAATTTTGTTTTTCAAAATGACAAAATTTAAACACATGCCAAAATTAAAATAGCTTCTTTCTAGATTTTCTGATTGTGAAACTCAGGATAAGTTCACTGAAGCTAACTCAATGAAGTATTTCTGCTTCTGCACACAATAGGGAAAGTGAATCCAGTCTGTTCTAGCACACTTTGTTCTCGGAGGGTTTTTAAATTCTTTTCACCTGAGAAAAAGAGCATCCTGCAGAACAGTTAGTGATCATCAATGATAAAAATGCATAACGCACACTCTGCATTTGGAGATACACATTGTATTTTGGCTTTCACTATTGTGTCATGAAGATCAATTTCATATTTTCTATTTCATTAAACTTTGCATGCATATATCATTGGAACTGCTATAGTTCGAGTCAACATGGTATGAGTCAACTACCTTTTGGGAACCTCATGAATATTGTTAATTCAATAAGTCCACATTATGTTGAAAATAAAATCTATTTGATAGTTCTTTGTACACCTCTCCTCATTGTATGAGCTTTGAGTGTATTTATTATAGAATAGTAAGTAAGCTGCGGTGGCTCAAGTGGTTAAGACGCTGAACTGCAGGCTGTGGAAGGTCGGTAGTTCAGCAGTTCGGGACCCAGGTGCCGCATGACGGAGTGAGCTCCCGTCTCTAGTTCCAGCTCCTGCCATCCTAGCAGTTCGAAAGCAAGAAATTGCAAGTAGATAAATAGATACCACTTCGGTGGGAAGGTAACAGCGTTCCGTGCGCCTTGGTGTTTAGTCATGCCGGCCACATGACCACGGAAACGTCTTCGGACAGCACTGGCTCTTCGGCTTTGAAACGGAGATGAGCACCGCAACCCTAGAGTCGGATTCGACTGGCTTTCGAGCAAGGGGGCCTTTACCTTTAAGTAGATATGTGAAATTTGTCTCTAAAATTCAATGCTGTTTTCTGGTGCACTGCCATCATTTGCTTGGGGGGGGTGATTTGCTTGTTGGATGGGGGTTCTTTGTACTTAGTATCATGCAAGATATCTTTTGATATGTCTTCAGATCTTTCAAAATCATTTTTCAAAGGGGACTTCAGAACTGCACTTGTTGTCAATGCATGTGCATCCTAGTGAGTAGTAGAGATTTCAGCACATGATTGTTGCCCAAATATGTTTTATGAACTGCCAGTCAGTGTGTTGTGGCACAGAAAAAGTATAAAGTAACTTGACTATTGGGGGGGGGGAACTTATTGCCATTAGAAAACAATGTACAGCACTGCAGCCAATAA
>NW_015177046.1:463515-463879 GCF_001447785.1 Gekko japonicus | reverse complement strand
ATATGATATGAATATGGCATATTTATTCTGTTCTAAAAATTCTTCTGTATTCCTTGATAACACACTGAAAGGTGAAGGTAAGGAGCAGAAATGGGTCAGATTTGAGAATGAGGTCAATAACAACAGTGTGATTTGGGATTTTCTCTAGAGTTACTGGAAAAGACCTTAAATCAATTAAAGGACCCAGACATTCAGCACTAGAAGCCTGGAGTAAAAGGCAGCCCACATGGTTAAGAAGGAACTCAAGATGGGCACCAATAGAGTCCATCCATAGCGAAATAAGAGAAAATAAATGGTGGCAGTTGCTAAGATCTAAAGGGTATTATAGATTGGGAGACATGTTTAGGCAAGGCAATCTAAAACC
>NW_015177046.1:460357-463452 GCF_001447785.1 Gekko japonicus | reverse complement strand
GCAGTTGGCAAATATGTTCCCAGGAGCGAGCCCCATGTGTTGGCACTGTAATCAGGGTAAGGGCTGGTTTTCCCACATGTGGTGGGAATGCCCAGAGACTAGAGCTTTTTGGACAAAAAATTTACAAATTATAAGGAAAATATGTAAAGTTTCATTGACCATAAACTTTAATCTAATGCTAATGGGTACAATTGGGAACCCAGCAGTAAGTAAGGAGAAACAAGCTACATTTAAAGCTATGATATTAGCAAGTAAAGCAGTGATTGCTCTGGGCTGGAAGGACAAGAGTAAATGGACAGTAGAAATCTGGCATAATTATTTGTTTGATTTTATATAGTCGGACATAATCGCGAAGCTGAGCCGGAAGACCATATGGACAGAAAAGACCACAGAAATCAGAATGAAATGGGAGACCTACCTAGAATGGATACTAACAGAAGGAAGAAAAGACATTCAGTGCAAGATTCGGACTTTGTGCCCGTGGCTGGAATTAAAGGACTAGTGAACTGGAATAGCAAGGGAAGGGTGGGGGGAGGGAGAGGGTTTATAAAGCGATATGTAATGTACGGGACAAAAGTTAACATGTAATACATAGAAAATGTTACATAAAAATAAAGATTAAAAAAATATAACACACTGAAATGTTGGCGGTGTTATTGTAAGACTGACCTCTGCACTTTAAGAAATCTATTTTGCAAACTTGGCACTTATAATGGAGTAATTGATTTGCCATTTCTTCACTGGTGTGGCTTTTCAAATTGAGTAATGTCATAAATCACTGAACTGGTTTTCCATCTGTGGGAGAGACATAAACCTTAGGATAATACTCAACTGATCAATATCTGAAAGATCAAGCATAGAGTCAACAGATAAATTGAAGTATCCATCAGTAATTATTTAATCCACAGTATCTGAACAAAGTTTGTCCCTCATTAGACAAATGAGTTCACAACAGAATATCTTGGATAAATATGATGAGTGACCTTTGCCAGCATTCCCATATTTTAAGATATGGCCTGCTAAAAATGGGTCAAACTGAGTCACAAGCTCCACAATGATCTAAATGTCTCATTTGATATCTGAAAAGGCTGACCAAATATCAAATTCTTTAACTCTCTCTCTCTCTCTCTCTCTCTCTCTGGGGACCTTGATTTGCTGGTGTCCTGACACTTTACCAGTTAAACTAGCACATGAGCATGTGCTCAAAAAGAAATTGGAAAACACATTTTCCTGGGAGTTGACTTTATCCAATAAAGTGGACTTATTTCCAAGAGGACCTGTTTAGGATTGCTCCCTAAGTCTTCCAGAATGGGTGAAATATAAAATTCTGAAGGCATTTGCAAATGAAGCTCCAGTTCTTGCCACTCTGTGTATTTCCTTCAAGCTATCTTGGCCTTTTTGTTGTTGTGTGTTTATACACACACACACACACACACACACTAGGAATAAGGCCCGTTGTGAAAATAAATACAATGAACTCTAGAAAGAGGCTCTGGGAGAGTGCCAAGGCCTTCGACACTCAGTGCCAATTTGATGGGGCAACCTCCTCAAACCCTACCCTCTCCAGGCTCCACCCCTGAAATCCCCAGAAATTTCCCAACCCGGAGTTGGCAAACCCATCCCAGCTACCCAACGACCTACTGTGATTTGCCCCTCTGACTGCAGCTGACTTTTGCCCTCCCTCCTGGAGATCAGTTGTAATTTTGAGTTATCTCCACCTCTCACCTGGAGATTGGCAACAATGGTTCCCCAGGAGGGAATGGCTGGTTGGGAGGGTGAAGTTTATGGCATTTTACCTGTCTGAGGTTCCACCCCTCCTCAAACCTCACCCTCTCCAGGTTCCATCCCTCAAATCTCCAGGAATTTCCCACCTGGAGTTGGCAACCCTATCTCCTTCCCAGCCAATCACAACATACCTTTATTTCCCCTTCACTCTTCAGTTTTTCTTCCCCCCACCCTGTACGTGCAGTCTCTACCATGCTCTGAAGCCCTGACTGCCACATCACATTGGCTGTCATGGGGGGCATCTCAGCCGAGAATAAGGACACAGAGTCCACCATTTTCTCCAGGGGAACTGATCTCTGCCATCTGGAGATCAGTTGCAATTCTGAGTGATCCCCAGCCCTCACCTGGAGATTGGCAACAATGGTTTCCCAGGAGGAAAAAGTAGTCTTTCTCTGCAATAGGGACCAAAGCAGATTACATCATTCACCTCTCCCCCTTTTGACTCGCACAACAATCCTGTGAGGTAGGTAAGGCTGGAAGTCTATGACTGGTCCAAAATCACCCACTCAGCTTCTACAGCAAGAACCTGGATCTACAGCAAGAACCCTACAGCTTCTATAGCAAGAACCCTGCTCTGAAGCACTGACTGCTGTGCTTAGGGTAGCCAACCTCCAGGTGGAGCCTGAAGATCACCAGGTATCACAGCTGAACTCCAGATCTCTCCCCCCCCCCGAGAAAATAACTGCTTTGGAAAGTGGGCTTTATGGCATTCTGTTCAGTTGATGCCTCTCCCATCCCCAAACCCTGGCTTCCATAGATTCTACCAGGAAATCTCCAGGAATCTTGCAACCTGGAGCTGGCAACCCTAGGCAGGACTAGCCCCAATGAGCTCCTCACAAAGGCCTGTGAATTATTTCCTTCCTTTGTCTGAACCAAGCTTGGTTGCCTACTGTAGTGAAATGGGCTCCAGTTTACAACTCAGCTGTTCGACTCCCACCCTCGTCCCATGGGCGTATCTCACTCCTTAAGTTCACTGTCACTACTCACTGTATTGTCACTGCCTTTTTAGAGGGACAGTGAGACTCCTCTGGCCAAATCTCCCAATTTGGAGATGGAATCCCCAATCTTTGGGGGATCTTTAGAAAGTTGGCAAACCAAGTGTCTGGCCTTTCCTTGCTTCCCTGGGCTAGGGGAGACTATGTGGTCAGAGCACAACACAGATATTAGCCCAAATAAAATAATTTATTTAACTATTTACACAATCATGGAGCACACACACACTAAATGAATCAGACAGAACTGTAGGAGTAAGCACACACTATGAGTCAACAGGACATAAATAAAAAGGGGTTAAATGCAATCCTCTTTCC
>NW_015177046.1:458479-460341 GCF_001447785.1 Gekko japonicus | reverse complement strand
TCCCTACACACAATACTCTTTACCTCTGGAGTTTGTGGGCTCAGGATAGGATCTCTCCTTGGACCAGCCTCTGGCTCTGCTTTAGCCTCTCTCTCTCTCTCTTGCCCAAGAGAGCAGGGAAACTTCCATTAATTCCTCAGTCCAGCCGACTGTGGAGTAGCTGAATTTCTGCTGTCTCCCAGGGTTCCCCCACGTTTCTGGCTTGTGGCCTAGTCAGCACAGGCAATAGGAGCCTTTCCTAACCTCCTGTAGGATGAAAACTGCTTCCACGAATGGGCTGGAGTCTATATTGATGCTGCCCCACCCCTTGGCAGCTGGAAACTGTAGGCCAGCAGATGAGAAAGCCCCATTCTTTCAAATATATATTTTTATTCGTTTTAAATAATCATTTACAACAATAAACATCAGGAGCATTGAACAAGCAACAACAGGAGGATCAAGGTGAGTTATAAGCTAATCATTCAACAGTAGAAACCATTCTGACATTCTCGAACCTTCATCAACCAATAAATAAGGGTAAGGAGTGCTGGTAACTGCACTACCTTTGTCAATTAGGAGAACACGAGGACTAGATTAGAGCTAGGTCTCAGATATAAAAGAATTCTGTATGTGTTTCATGGTATATAAAAAAGAGAGCTAAAATAGCTAGAAGAAAAGCCAAGAAGAGTAAGCTATGTTAGTAGGAAGACGTTCTGCCTCTGTCATATACTGCAGCCACGGAAACCACGTGCGCACAAATTTTGAGTAGGTTGTGGTAATACCAGATCGTTGTCTGTGAAGTGAATCAGAAATTTTACAATGCGGGATTAAAGGAAGTCACTTCCACTGCTGGTGGGAATGCCCACACATCAACGTCTTCTGGAAAAATGTCATAGCAGAGATAAACAAGATCACCTCTCAAACAATTCCTTTTAAACCAGAAGTTATCCTACTTCAAATAAATGAAACACTGGACTCACAAAACAACTATAATGACCTTACCTTGATTTTGCTGGCAGCAGCCCGTCTGGCTATAGCTACCACTTGGAAGTCTGTCTGTCCCCCGACGCTGACCATCTGGAAAACAAAGTCTGGGACCAGTTTATTATGTGTAAAATTTCTGATTCAATGAGGAAGCCCCATTCGACCCAGTGAGTGATAACCCTGGAGGCCCCTCTCTGGAACTACAACTCAATTAAACCTTATGGGGAAACATTTTAAACAAACACAAATGGCAGCTATCTTTCATCAAACACAGGTAACTGCCATTTCGTTACACCTACCAACAGCCAGTGAGGGGAAAGTCAGTCTCACACAGGAGGCAAGAGAGATAGCTGTTTGCCAGTAATTCTGACAGGGCACAGTGGCTGAAGGGGGAGTAGGCGTGGAAGAGGAGCAAAGCCAGCACCCAGCCAATGTCACACAAGTACTCTTGAGTGGCATCTGATGGACCAATGGCTGAGGGATGGCATTGCACAGCCAATGGGAGAGCTGCAAAGTGCCACTCCAAA
This sequence comes from Gekko japonicus, assembly GCF_001447785.1. Lineage (NCBI taxonomy): Eukaryota > Metazoa > Chordata > Lepidosauria > Squamata > Gekkonidae > Gekko > Gekko japonicus. Next base: position 458,851 of record NW_015177046.1, on the reverse strand, counting down.
ACACAATTATATATAAGGAGGAGAAGATATCTCTCCCCTTATATAAAGCCATAGTGGGTTCCAACGTTCCAATGCACACCTACAGTGTTTGGGCGCAAGAACTGTCAGGCAGAAGATGCTGGCTGGGTTTGCTGGCTGCTTTGTGTAGTCCCGCCCATTTCAGTCCCGGCCAGCGTGTTCAGTTCAGTCTACTCTGGGCCTCTGACTGGAGAGGACCATTTGCAGACTGAGTGCAGGGACGGGGCTTCTACGGCTGGGCCGCTTCAGCCCACTCTTCTCTGATTGGGCCAGCGTTTCAAGATCATTTGCATATGGAAGCTGATTGGACTTCACTCCATTCCGCACCTCAAACTCCTCCCCCCCCCGCAAGAC